>NC_053126.1:21622168-21922168 GCF_010015445.1 Perca fluviatilis | reverse complement strand
TGTGTGAATACAGAAGTTGTATAATATAAACCATTTTGACCATTTAGATCCAGATGCAGATCCAGATGAACTATTTCCTAAAACAAATCCCACATTTCGAGGACTGTACACTTTTGCTATCTGTTTCTGTATAGGTCCAGGAACCTCTACATATAATCTGTCAGTGCGCTCAATTTCAACTCATAATGCAGTGGTAAATCATGGCAGCACCTCTATCAGGAAATCCCCCATCCTGAGCCCAGCTCTCCAGGCGACGCCTCCCTCGTCCACTGACTCCAGGTACTGCAGGGCAGGGAAAGCCGGGGTGGGGGTGAACTCCTCGATAGGAGTCTGAGCTGGAGACACCATGAAATGGGAGAATGTATGAGAATGTATTATGGATGTGATACAGTATGATTAGAACTCCACAATGTGTGTGGTTGCAAGGCAGGATGTTTGTGTTTTTTCACATTTCTTACCTTTGGCTCCTCTCAGCACAAAGCCAAAACCCTCACTGTCTTTTTTCTGCAGAAGCACTGTCTTCTCCTTGATTATATAGTCACTAGCATAGAGGAGACAGAGAAGAGACACAGATAGAGAGTAAGTTAGAAATAACACAAAACAGAAGACAAAGACGACATACTGTGCATCATGGAACGTTATAAATCCATAAATCACAACATTTACATTGCTGGTGTTACTTTTCCCTTCCCTAACTCACTGATGTATAACCCCAACTACATCACTCCTCTCCTCTACTGTCTGCTTCCCATTTCCTGTGTCCCCCTCTGATGACATCACCACCAGTACTATGCAAAAACTCATTTCAGCAGTGTATTGGATTAAAGCTGGATCCCCTGTGTGTATATATGTGGGAATTTACATATGTATGTAGATGTGTATACTTGCTAATATACAAGTTTATTTCATTATTATATTCCTCATTAGAGTTTTTTTTTTGCTTTTGCTTTGTTACTTATCTTGAAATGATAATACATTGTAGCCTCCTGTTCTTATTTCTGATTTTTATAATAAACTCTTTACTCTTTCCCTTTCCTTTGTGTTATGTATACATTGTTAAAATCTTCAAAAAAGTTAAAAAATAGTGTATTGGATTGATATTTGTCTATTAAGAAGCTGATCGAGGACAGGAAACCCAAATAGCTGATTGTCATCCAACTCTAATCCAATGGAGATGATGCAGTTTGATTAATTTATATTTTTAGAACTGATCTTTACACTTGTGGATCTATGGGTAGCCTGATTTGACCTACCTTACCCAAAATATGTTATTGTTTTATAATAATTTAAGTATCTAAGACTAAGCATTAGTCGTAATATTAGTAGCAGCAATGTAAAGTGCCCCATGTTCTGAACACTTAAAAGATTTTCTGAAATATTGACAATACATTTCTGAAATGGAAACTACAAATACTCCAGAGTGGTCAAATCAAAAAACTGAATATTTATTTTAAGAAATATTGCAGCTTCAATTTCAAACTACTGAGATCAGTCTTAAAGATTGTGATTGTAATTTATGCCACATTGCTTCACTTTGCTGTATGTTTTTGACAGTGAGCCCAGAGCTGGTTTCTACCAGAACTTCAGTGAAGAATTGATGCTATATACAGTATGATGGTGCTGCTTGTTGCCTAAGCAACAGCTAGATCTGGACGCAGGGAAACTTGCTTGGGTAGGTCCATACCAGAGCCAAGCTGTGATAGTACGCTATAGTCAATGTCAGCAGAGAACAGGCACTGCATGCTCACAGGTGGAGCCTGTACAGTGTAGTGTACTTCCTGTTGTGTCCCGTGGCACAAACAGATGGGAAATATGCAACCAGAGGTTAAACGTAACTAAATATATTTACTCAAGTACTGTAAACTTAAGCACAATTTTGTACTTCACTATTTCCATTTAATACTTCATATTACTATTTCATATCTCTACTCAACTGAATACCAGATGGAAATATTATATTTTTACATAATTACATTTATTTGACAACTATAGGTCCAGGTTACTTTTCAGATTAACATAAAAACATATAAGCTTAAAACATAATATTAAACTAGTGGTTCCCAACCTGTTTGGTTTGTGAAACCAGTGTCTCGTTAAGGCCTCCTAGGCATACCAGATTGAATGACGATGGTTAAATTCACACATTTTACTTATGTTACTTTTAAAAACAAAAAAGCTACCATTAAATGCTTGAAAAGGTGTTAAAAAAAATAGGTGTGTTGTATCTGCCCAAGACAGAGGCTTTTCTCATCCTACTAGCATAAGAGTTGAGGCACAACACACATGGACGCTCGGCCACTTCAGTTTAAACCACTTGGTGTGAGAAACAGACTCCTGCATGAATGAAAGACCCTCCAAACAGCCATTCAGTCAGTCAGAGGGGTATATATACAGTGTCAGCTGTAACATACTGTAACCACATGCTGATAATCCCATTGAGCACCAAAATAGTCCCAGCCCGCTCCATCTGTTCATCCCTTTCTCTTTTTCTTTTCACTGGCTTTTCTTCTTTTTACATTTTTCCATCCTAATGACCCTGCCTTCTCCATACCTCTATACTGGCTTCCTTCCCTTGTTCTTCAAACTTCTACTAATTTTTTCCTAATCACATTTCCCCCTCAGTCTATTGAGTGTATGATGCCTTCCACAGGCTGTAAGAACCTCTCTGTCTCTGCCAAGGCTCTGTCTCTTTGATATTTTTGTCCTCTTTTGTCCATCTCTGTTGCCCAGCCCAGACCTCAAGCACTCTGAGGGACCAAGTGAATACATGATCACATACTGCAACAAGTCGCTCCATGAAAAATCAGCATGTGTGCATTCAAGAAACATATTGGTTCAGGAAACTTTACCACTAACAGCAGATCATATTTTTGCCTACTGATGTTGCTTAGCTTCATGGATTGTAGTTCTACCCAGTGTACATATAGATTACTACTGAAGTTTCCTAGTTTTACACAAGCTTTATTTGAGGGACAGCATGATTAAATGCCTCAAACACAACACTTGAAGAGCTATTACATCTGTGGGGCAGATGATGAACTGTGAAGTCTTGGTCTTGACTTTTTAATTTCAAACAAACAGTGCCTTATAGGTGCCTGGTTGGTACCCAGCAATATTAACTCATTAGAATGGCAAACCACTATGAGAGGTTATAAAGCAGCAGCAGAAAATGCAATATATGCCTGATGAAAACTTTACGGGCCACTGCAAAGATGCACTTAAAGCCTTTTGCACAGCCAACAATCAGTGAGATTAGAGTGACACTCTCGTATCCTATATTCACTCACCGTGTCTGTGTGGGTATGCATGTCCACTCAGGGTTGCATAATATATACTGTAACAATATTCCCTCGAATCCAAGCCAACCAGCCCCTACAATTCAGGCTTTGCTGTCTTCAAGGATGTCATCAACTTTAAGTGACATTAGCTGTGTCCTAGTTCAGTGGCTGGATCCTCTGAAGTCTGAATAATTTCTGGACTGAATGCTCATCCAAATGCAGCCTACATTTGCTCATGACCAGTGCATCATTTAAAGCCCCCATTGGCCCCAAATCCGCTGTGCACTGGTCAGTTGTTTAAAAGAGTGTTTGAGCGATCCTCTTCAACTTGTAAAGTCAGGTAATATTACATGACCAGGTCATATTTAGCAATTGTTTGTGGTCAGACGGTCATCAATGAATAGTGCATATATTACATGAACAAGATTTAAAAAAGAACACTGTAGAGTGTAAATCATGAAAGCCAGGCATAAATGTCACTGTTTTGTTCTTGTTAGCGGTTTGGTCATGGGGGTATTACAGAACAACAGAACTTAAATGTTAACACTAGTTGATAGGTAACTTGTAATGCAACTTTGGGATTCATTGATATTATCCCAGTTTATCATTCGTATTTACACGTATTTATTTTAACTTTGTTGGGTGTTTAAGAGAAATGTCCTAATGACTTTGAAGATTGTTGTGAGGCTCAACCTCTCTCATTTAGAGAGAAGAGCAGGTTCAGCCTCTCAGGTCCACCTTTGTGAACTGCATCCTTCACAGGATTAAGCCACTTAACTGGGACACAGGGGTAGAGCCACTTCCTCAGTACTGCTTCCTCAGTATTAGCGACCCAATGTTGTCATCAGTATGTTAGATGCAAGCGACTGAGCTAGACAATCCAACACAGCGTACAGTGAGTATGTCTCTAACTGCGTATGTGAGAAGCCAAGATAGTAAACAGGTTTGTCCACGCAGGCTTCCATAGAGGTGTCAGAAAGAAGCTGGAACTTGTCATGCATGCTGCATCGTTAAAACTCCCTCACCTTGCGCTGTTTCCAATTTGTCAGCAGCCTCCCTCCTTCTCTCTCTCTCTCTCTCTCTCTCTTTCTCTCTCTCTCTTTCTCCCTTTATGCTTTTGATGGACAACAGCGAACACACCATCAAGGCACACAAACGCACACAAACATACTGTAGGCATGCATGCACACAAACACGCAATCAACCTGCACATCAGCAAAGGCAGCAAGCATCACTCGTGCCGGTGCAGCATTGCTAGAGGACATTTGTTCAGAGAGCGATTTAAAGCAGAGAGAAAGAAAAAGACACACACACATGTTCATAGAGCGAAACACAGAACGGCTGCCCTGCTCATACAGTACACTGGGCTGTGCAGCAGCAGCAGCTCTCGTCCATCTTCACACACATACATCACACAAACACACACACACACACTCAGATTCACAATGAGACACACTGAATCAAACACATTGGTCTGCAAACATGCAGTGCAACATCTGTCAATCTATCAAATCGATTCTGCCCTGCCATCCATGATGTCCACATGCATGCATCCCTCCCTCCGCCCCCCATCTCCCCAGGCAACTGGAGGAAGAGAGGTAGAGAGAGGGGGAGTGGAGGGTAGGGGGGGTTTAAAAAGCCATGGCAGTTACCTGTAAATGAACCAGATGCTCCTATTCACAGGGCCGAGCGACGGCCAGGAAGAAGAGAGGGAGAGGGAGAGGGAGAGATCCTCCTCGCCGCATGCCCCCATCGCCATTTCCTCCCCTCCCTCTCCTCCTCCTTCTCCTGCTCCTTCTCCTTCTCGTCTTCCAGCGAGACAGCAGCGAGCGCGAGCCGCGAGAGAGGAGAAGGAGGAGAGGAAGAAGAGGAGGAGAGAGAGATGGAAGAAGGGAAAGGGAGAGGGCCGAGCTCTCCCAACCCCTTCATACTTAAGACAGAGAGAGGAGGAATGGGAGAGAGAGAGAGATGGAGATGGTTCATTGTGACTGCGACAAGAGAGAGAGAGAGAGAGAGAGAGAGAGAGAAAGGAGCATGGGGAGAGGGAGAGGGAGAGGGAAAGAGAAATGAGGTAATTTAGAGAGAGAGTGAGAGGTGATTGGGTTTGTTCGCAAGGGGTATCATGCACACAAACACACACACACACACACATACACACACACACACACATACACACAAACACACATACATACATACAGTCCAAACATGTACAGTCCAAACATGCATGCATTCATGCAATCAACTCATACACAACCACCAACACCACATACCCTTCCTCTTTCTCCATCCTCCTCTTCCCTTTAATCCATTCTCTTCACTCCTCCACTAGCTATGGTTTAAATGTATAGTATTCACTCTGCCCATCCATCAGTCTCATGATTTCCCATTCATAAAAACGGATGTGACTGAGATAAGTCTTTGCTATACAGTCCTATCTGAGATAATGAATTCAAAGTGAATAATAGGAGGGTCTTGAAGTTTAAATGACTGAACAGGTATCATCATCATCATTATGTAAGATAATGAATGAAGAAAAGTCAAATTACTGTGTTGTAATATTACAAATCTGACTTTGTGCAGATCCTTCTGAAGCCTTGGCTGCTGTCCTTTCCCTGCTGTTATGGACCCCACATGCCTTTAAATCACACTTAACTAACCTCACCCACCCCATTTTTTGGCTTTCTTTCTAACCTCTAACATGCACACATGCACAAACACACACACACACACATACACACTATAACCTCACAATTGCTGTAAACAAAGCATGAATGAGAGGGAAGAGCAAGGGAAAGAGGGGGGAAGGAGGAGACGCATCGACGCAGACAGGAAGAGGAGAGAGGACAGAGAAACAGCTGGCGGGTGAGTGGCGGAAGGAGGAAGAGGAGGAAAAGGAGCGAGAGAGAGAGAGAAAGAGAGAGGTACAGAATCTCTCATATAGGCACTCACATCATCTCTTAGTCAGAGCCTTCTTCCACGTATGTCGAAGCTGTCCTCCATCGACTTACTCCACTCCCTCCTTCCTTCTACGTCTCTCTCTCTTGCCTCCCTCCTGCATCCGAGGACGATCACAGCTCTTGTCCCCTCTCTTTTCACATCTCTGCCTTTTTGTTTCTCTCCCTGCATGTCAGGCTATACCGCTGTGATTCTGTGTACAGTGTGTGTGTGTGTGTGTGTGTGTGTGTGTGTGTGTGTGTGTGTGTGTGCATGCGTGCGTGATAATAGAGAGAGAGATAAAGAGAGGGTATGAAAGAAAGAAAGCGAGAGAGGGAGAGAGAGAGAGGGAGAGAATGAGAGAAATAGAGGGAGAGAGGGGGGAGGGGGGAGGGAGCAGGAGAGCAAACAATTGTTGACAGAAGGTCCACATGATTGTGAATGATTATATGTATCTGCATGTCTGCCTAATCCAGTATGTGTGTGTGTGTGTGTGTGTGTGTGTGTGTGTGTGTGTGTGTGTGTGTGTGCATGCATGCATGCGTGCTTGCATGTGTGCGTGCGTGCATGTGTGTGTCTGTGTGTGTGCATCTGTGTATCTATCATACGATGGCCAAACCTGAACACGCACTCTTTGATGCTATTGTCTATCTATTGTTGTAAATTCCATCCAAAAATTCAAGTAAGGTGAAGGTATGCAAGTTGGAAAAATATGGAAAATCATATCAGACGATTTTATGTTGCCTCTGCACAAGCAAGAAGCAATGCATGTGTCTTACGAGACATAACTACCCACCACAGCAGTGTTCAAGGTATTCTGCCTCTCTCCTCCAAACTGTGTGTGCTCACTCGTCCTTATGTGACCTGCTGTTGGCCCAGAAATGGTCTCATGTGGGCTGGGAGAGAAGCAGCACCATGTACAGATTGTGTAGAGTTAATCAGTGCATCTGTGGCAATGACACAGAGAGCTGATGAACTATCTGTTTATAGCTTTCATCTCATTGTATTGAGAACAGCAGTGTAACAAGTGTTTTGTAAGCTAGCAAAGGCTGCTATAACAGCAAAGGTAGAAACCAAATGCTTACAGAACTGACCAGATTTGTTAAAAATATTTTCACCAAACTGTGATGAGGTGTGGTACAGTAGCACCCAAATATCCAAGCATGTCTCCTGACTGACTGACTGACTGACTGACTGACTGACTGACTGAATTAATGACCAGAATATCGCTGTTAAATATCTTTAGACCATAATAAAAAAAAAAAGTAATACAAATAAAATCCAAGGAAGAAAAAGTCTGCCGGGGTTAGAGGAGGAGGAGCCGAAGGGAGGAACGAGGATGAGTAGGATGAGGACAACATCTGAGGTGGAGGGGAATGGAAGAGAAAAAGTTCTCTATTTGTTTGTCTTTGTCACTGCTTGTTGTTCCCAAGTCATAATATCCCTCACTTCTTGTGTTCTTATTATTGACACATTATCAGTTAGAGCAGTTCATCTCATTAAAAGTCTGATTTGTTTTTATCACGCCTTGTTAAATTGTCATGGCTTGTCCCGTACTGCAGGTTACCAAATATAACAGGTCATGGGTGGGACAGAAGGTGAGGATCAGAGTGGCAGATAAGATGACTCTGTTTATTAGGGATGGACCATACAGAACATTATGTTGGGCTTATCAGAATACTGGATATCAGCCCATCAGTCATGTCCATTTCAAAACTCTTTTATTGTAACTATAACCATCTTCAGGTCTAAAGTAAGACAATGTAACTGTTAAAAAAAGAAATAAAATTGTTTGGCATTAGATTAAAAGTCAGGGGATCACAGACATCATAGGATTCATCATCTGGGAACCATAAATGTCTGTACAAAATTACTATTCTTAATTTAAAAAAAATCAGCATCAGAGTCTTGAAAATTCATATCGGTCTTACTTTGGTCCTCACACTCTATTCGATTATAAAAAGTTAAAACATGGCAGAAAATAAATAAAAAAAGAAGGAGACACCACAGGGGAGAGAGGGTGATAGAAAGAAAATTAAAAAGTACAGGGGGGTTAGCAATATAGTGATGAATAGAAAGTGAAGGAAGGATGCATCAATGGTCAGGAGATGTAAATATAGAGGGATGAAAGGAGGAATACGTGAGATATTACATGTAGTCTTAAAGGCTGTGAAAGTAGGCCTATGTGAGGGCGGTACTGAGTCCGCCATGCCTGCCTGCCTGGCCAAACAAATAGTCTTGGGCTCTGTCTGTGCTGCAGTACACAGCTTCAATTATCCATGGTGTGTGTGTTAGAGAGTGTGCACAAACATGTGTGTGTGTGTGTGTTTGCATGACTGAGTGTGTCACTTGTATTAAATGTCACTGTTGATGAAAAACATGTTAATAATAAATGATACTGTGTGCATGTGTGATATACAGAGGGAGTTGAAGAGAAAGCAACACATGGAAACAAAAACAAAAGCAGGCCTGAAAGAGAAAGTTGAGGAATGATAAAGAATGATGATGAGTGAGTGAATGAAACAAGAGGGAAAGAGAGAGGCAGAAGGCGGGATTTTGTTTAAATAATACATGATTGATAATGGCTTTATTTCTATGTAAATAATTCTCTCTTTGCTCAGTCCAAGTCATGGACACTGAAATGAGTTTGCGTCAAGGCAGTGCCGTGCTCGCCATGATGAAGATGCAAGGCATTAAAGGGAATGGCATTATATTAGGCTGAGTTAATGAGGAGAAGTCACACTCCCAAAGTCAACACAGGAGAGTTTTCCCCACTCATGTGTCAACAGTTCTCCCCCACAGAAGATCCAGCGAAGTTTCAGTTCCGAGTCTATGCTCGAAAAGCTCAATGTTTTCTGGCTCATGCTGATGAGGTCGCAGTAAGTGGATGACTGTCTGTATCAGCACAAGAAGCAAAATGACCTTCTATCAAAAGTGAATAATCTCTGCTGCTGTTTTAAGATTATTTATGGTGCATCCCATGGAATAGTATTATATATGCCTCAGTTCAGATAGTTTGGTCATTAAGGGCTGTAATGATGACGGGTGATTATATGACATCGGTCAACACAACAAAAATCTTAGTCATCAGAGTGGTCTGAAAAGCAGTATCACCATCACAGACAAGTATAGCCCACTTAAAAACTACAGCCTGGCAACACAGCTTTGCACCTCAGAGCCAAAAGGCAGACATACTACTGGAAGGAAGGAACTTACTCTGAAATCCTGATGTGACAAAAATCTGCCTGTCTGCCAAGGTTAAACCCAGCAACACAAGCTAGTCAAAACACATCTGCTAAGGATGCCACGAGGATGGCTCCAGTATGAAAGCAGGCGGATCAGCTTCTAGACCTGAGGCAGTGAGCCCTCACACATCGTCATCGAAGGTATGAATCACTCACAACACATCACATCACACGAATCAAAGTACCACTGGAATGTATGAGTCATCTCATCTCGATAGATGTATACAGTATGTTACCATACAAACAAATCCTGTCTCAACATGTGCTATGTGTCTAAAAATTGGAGCAGCAGGGTCATAACAAAAAGGTTGTCACTTTGATTTAGATTACCCACTGGGCGGATGGACACGTTACTTCATGCTCTTTAGCAAGGCACTGAACTGAACCTCTTCTTGCCTCAGTAGAGCTGTTCTGTGGCAGATGGTAGAAAACAGCGGTAGTTTCTACCATCTCTTAGGAGGAACAATATTCTGAATGTAAAGCTGCCCTTCTCTTAACCTTTATTTAACCAGGATGTCTCTGTATCATAATGGGATACTTTCATGCTTTATTCCGGTCCTTATTTCACACCAAACAGGCACTGAAGCATTCAAATGCCTCTTTTGTCAGCCCAAGTGCCCGAATGTGCCCTTGTATTCAGCTCAAATAGGTAATCTGGTAGGTGAAGTACCACTCTGGTGTGACCTTACCCTTATAAATGAACAATAACCATAACCCTGTGAGGTAAAGCAGAGCCCCTTAGTCATCCTGCCCCCCCCCCCGCCCCCCTCAGCTTAGAATCTGTGCAGGTTGTTGCTTCTTTGGATAAAACTGGCAGTCGTTTAGTTTGCTGTACATCAGTGATGGCTCACGGCAAGGTAACTCTTACCTGGGAGCGTCAAAGCTGTCATAGGATCCCACAGTGTAATGGCGGAACAGCCTTTTGGCTCGTTCTCCCCGGCTCTCTGAAACACAAAATCACAGGGACATCAGCATGGTCAGACCTGCATTAAATCTATTTGCAACGCTTATTATACAGCAGGCACTGTTTTTTTGTATAATATAATATATCACAGGAGAATCTCTCTATAACTGGTGGCTTTTCTCCACTGACCTGCAACCTAAACCTAAGTTAAACCATATGTGTATTGGTGCTAAAACAATTACTCACTTGACTGACTGACAAAACATTTTTATAATCTATTAATGGTTAAAAAAGCAATTTGAAGATTTGGACTTGGGGAAGTTGTGATGGGCATTTTATTTTTTTGCCATTTTATTGCCTGCAAAATCAATCAAAAAGTAATACTCAATAGATTAATCAATAATTCAAATAATACTTTGTTTATACAGACCTAATGCTTATAATGTTAAATTTACAAGAGAACAAATGTACATTTTACATCTTGGAAAATACACTTATTCACGTTCTTGCAGAGTTAGATGAGAAAATTTATACCACTCTCATGTCTGTACAGTAAATATGAACCTATGGCCAGCAGACGGTTAGCTTAGCATAAAAATCTGTCTACCAGCACCTCTTAAAGCTCACTAATTAACAAGTTATACTTTGTTAAGGGTAAATATGAAACTCCTGATGGTGATGCTGGTTATTTTTCAGAATGACAGCACTGCGTGTGTGTATATGTGTGTGTGTGTGTGTGTGTGTGTGTGTGTGTGTGTGTGTGTGTGTGTGTGTGTGTGTGTGTGTGTGTGTGTGTGTGTGTGTGTGTGTGTGTGTGTGTGTGTGTGACTGGTGATGATCACCTGATCGGTTGTCTTGGCTTCGAAGCATTACTTCCTCCACACAGTCAGAGGGGAACCAGCCTGTGCGACCTCTGACCGTCCCCTCCCAGTACCCGCCCTCGCCAACACTCAACACTAGAGGAGGGGGGAGGGCAGGAAAGGGCAGCATATCAGGAAAAGGCAATACAACATGCACCAACACACAGACACCAATTAGAAATGAACACACGCAAAAAGACAACATACAGACAGAAAAGAAATAATGTCACACAGACATGCAAACCTCCTACATACTCACCAAGACATACATACCTGGCGACACCTTAGACTTACTCACAAACACACACATATTCATACCTGCAGACATTGAATACAAACATATATAGAGAACTTACACTCATGTTAGGACATGGCCATTTTACAAACTTTTCTGATGACACTTGGATCTGGCATGTGTGCTGATCGTCCTCTGAGACTAACACACAAAAGTCAATTTGTTGTCACGCTTGAGTAAAAGAAATTTAAAGTACCGGTAATAATTTTGGTGTTGTTTATCAATGCTAGTCAATTCAAAGTTTTCTCAAGAGATGCCTAAAGTGATTGTTTGACATTTTGGGAAATTTGTTTATTGCTGCTGGTAGTGAGATGAGAAGATTGATACCATTCTCTCTCTCTCTCTCTCTCTCTCTATATATATATATATATATATATATATATATATATATATATATATATATATATGAGAAACTCTGCAGCTCAACACAGCTTTCAGCCACTTTTAGCTCATTTATTTATTGTTTTGGTTGTCCCAAATGTTTGAATCTCACCATTGTCTTCAGCTGTGTCACCATATAACTTGTAGGCAGAAGCAAAACACAGATAAGCTGTACCAGAGCTTATATTGGACCTACATTAGTCAGGTAGCTATAAATAAAACAGCAATGGAATGCTCACTATGCCCTGTGTCTGCTGGATGTGTAAGTAGGCATTTGTTTGGTAAGACGTGAGCCGTAACACCTTAATAAGCCAATGTAAGTTTTGGATGTATTAGCTTTGGTGTTGTGATTAGCTAATGGTAGATAAAGTAAATGTTCTTGTGATGCAGCATCTCACTTTGTGTCAAAAATACTTATCAGTTAGATAAATGGTGTTAGCTTAAAAACTGCTAATAAATCTCAACTCTGGAATTGTTAAACCCCTGCAGTCAGCAGCTTACATATCATATAGGAACTTGCAGGAATTTGCAAGCCTTAAACAGAGAGGGATTCTGCACATGTAACCTTTTGTTAATTTTTTTAAGAGATGTCTGTAATATTGCTTTGCATGTTTCTGAATTTGCCTTCAATTCACTTTTACAAGTGTGTGGATGTCAAAGCTGATTCATGTGGAGATTAGTACCAGCCTAAACAGCCTCACAAACACTGACTCCCAAGTCCCAGTTTGCATTCACATGGAAGACAAAATGCAGTATGACACACACACACACACACACACACACACACACACACACACACACACACACACACACACACACACACACACACACACACTATGTATCATGACATGAAAATGCACATACTCACCTTTGACCCTGTCTCCTTTACTGAAGCTGATTTCTCGCTCTCCTTGGGCAGAGTTTGATCGAGTAGCCACAAAGACTCGTCCTGGGACAGCGCTGTAGAGGCGTCTCCGCTGGCCTGCGGTTTGTCCAGCTGCACTGGCAGTGACGGGCCTGGATGGAAGGGAGCAGAAGGTGAGGCAGATGATTTGAGACTGAAGCTCTCTATACATATGGGTGACCAAATTACTGAATGCAATACTAGCCAAGTTTTCCAAAAATGTGCCTAAACAGTCCAGGGATCTCTGTTAGGTCACATGTTAATGGTTTGATTTATGACCTTTGTAGGTTGTTACACTCATTTAAATCTGTTGTTATACACCTTAAATATTAAACCTTTTAAAGTCAACTCTGACTGAACAGAGTAATTCCTTTTAACTAGGTGCCCTTTAAGTTGTACAGTATGTCTGTATTAGCTTGAGTTAAGTGTAATGTCTTGTTTGTGTTCTAGTATGTATAGTGTATGTATAGAGATTTGTGGTGTAGTATGTAACCTTTGTCCTGTCTTTTATATATTTTGAAACTTTTTGCCGCCAGTCTTGGCCAGGACTCCCTGGGAGAAGAGTTACTGTAACTCAATGGGACTTTTCCTGGTTAAATAAAGGTTGAATGAATTATTGTGGTTTAATACAGATCTTAACTAACCTTAACTAACACAAAAAAAGATTCTCACTGAAGGATTACCTATATTTTGCACCACAAAAACAGACATTTGAAGACCTAAGAAACCATATTTAAGACTAAAACCTAAACATTTAAGCACCTTTACAACCTTTTAAAGGTCCCATGACATGGTGCTCTTTGGATGCATTTCTATAGACCTTAGTGGTCACCTAATACTGTATCTGAAGTCTCTTTCCTGAAATTCAGCCTTCATGCAGAATTACAGCCACTAAGGCCAGTCCCACAATATGAGCTTTCCTTAGGATGTGCCATTTCTGCGTCTGTAGCTATTGAGGAGGAGAGGGGGGGGGGCAAGGTGGAGGTTGGGAGTGTGGCCCCGTATTACAAAAAAATCACTTTTTCTGGGATTTGGGGTGTTATTTTGTGCCTCTGGTGCTTCCACACACAAATTTTGAAGAAAATCCATGCTGTTTTGAGTGAGATACGGGCTTCTGAATATCTTCTGCCTTCAGTCTCCGGGTGAGCTGTTCAAAATCTGCAGGGCTTTCTACGTCAGGAGTTGAGACGAGGTGGCTAACCGTAGCATGCTAGCGCTAGAATGCTAGCTCGTTCTCAATGGCAAAACACCTCTACAACACACACTAGTTCACCATAATCTACAAAAGAACTACTTACATGTCCCTGTTCTGCAGGTATTCCACGCAAAGTTGGAAGTGTGCCCTCGTTTAGAAGAAGTCTCCCGGCTAATCCTGCCTTGTACTAACCAAGGGGGTAAGCCTCTCTCCACAACGCGTACCTCCTATGGCGCCATTTTGATGCTAACAAGCACTCACCCGCCGTTAGCATTCCATTGACTGCCATTCATTTTGACGTCACTTTGACAGTGAATAACTTTACATCTGAAGCGTTTAAAGACTTTATTTGTCCATTGTTAATTTCTAAAGAAACATGAAAATGTATATAAGGCTCCATTATCTTGTAAAAATAGGCTAACGATTGTGTCATAACCACGTGACTTACTGTCGCACAGTAGAGGAATTACAGTATAGTACAGGAGAAGCTCGCAGGCAGTTTTGACTAACATTAGCTGTTTAAATTTAATTACTAATTTAACTAGCATTTTAGTTAGCAATAATTAGCCTGTGCTTATGTTATCTCCTTACATATACCTACGCTCTCCGTCTCTGCAAGATACAGAATGATTGAGATTTCTCTTGGCACAGCTACCAGAAGACTTACAACTTTCAAACAGGTTGCTCACGTCACATCTACATCTTCAAGCTCAGTTGGAGGCTGTGCAGTAACGCTCAGCCCTCACCAGAAAAGTGCTTCTAATATCCTTCATTGGTCTCCGTCCAGAGCAACGGGATCTGTTGTTCCTTTTCTTTTACTGTCTATGGTACTAACTGAAGTTGGAGAAACAAACAGCTAGCTGATGTAATCCTTACCTAGCTACTGCGCATGTGCGCTTCCCAACAAAGATGGGATAGAAGTGCGATGCCTCACTCTGTAGCTAAAACAGAGACCTGAACACACAGGGTGAAAAGAGGAGCTGCAGCAATGTGCAGTACAACAAAAATATGGTGTTTTTTTGAAAATTAAACCATGTTACATTACATGTCATTTAGCTGACGCTTTTATCGAAAGAGACTTCCAATTGCTATATACGTCAGAGGTAACATGCTGGAGCAATTAGGGGTTAAGTGTCTTGCTCAGGGACACTTTGGTTGATGTATCACAGTGGGAATCAAAGCCAGGTCTCCCACACCAAAGGCATGTGTCATATCCACTGCGCCATCACCACCCATGTAAACCTATTCTGGTACAACCTCAAAATACAATTATGAACCTGAAATGAGCATAATATGGGCACTTTAAGGGACTTTTTTGGGATGTGCAGACATCCAGTAGAAGTTCTCAAACGTACTTCAACCAGCCTAGATGAACATGCAGTAGTCTACACTTAGAAAAGTAGAAGAGAGGTTCTTGTTTAGCAGCATCTTGTTTTCAGATGTCAGCCTTTGCCACTCACCCCTGTCTCCGACTCTGCCGGCTCCTGTCCTCCTTGTCTCCGATCCTTCCCCGGGACGGGGAACGCGTCCTTGCCCCTCTGGGACTGCTGGAGCTGCGCAGGGTTCCTGTATGTTTATAGCCCTGAGAGAGACAGACAGGGAGAAAGGCAAGAAAAATATATTTCATGAAAGATATTTACAGCATATCAGCAAAGAAATGTATTATATATATAATTCCGTAGGGAGTTGGGTTGGGAAACGCAGGTTTGCCAGTTCAAGTCCCCATACGGACCAAAATATGGAGTTATAATATCTTTCTTGAGCAAGGCACCGACATCCCTCCATTTGTGCATAGGTCCTGAGTATGTGTGTGTATTTCGCTGTGCACATATTTGTTGCTACATATAATATTATGCATATATTGTGTCACCATTATAAATTATATATCACTTTAGGAATAATTGTACAAGGTACGAGTGTATATTTATGCAAAGCTGTGATTACAGGTATTTTTTTTTGGGATATTGCTGTTTCTGTTTTGGTTTTAAGTGTCTGTATAATTCGAAATAAATTTACCCAACTTAAACTAACTTCAGAGCATTTTCCATTTTGCTATTCAGTTATTGTTAACTACTTTATCTTCTTCTCGTCACTGTGTAACATTTTTTTATGACTTCCATATCTATAATTAATTATAAAAACTCTCCTAATGCTATTGATTGTGGACAACATTAATATTATGATAAATATAATGCATATAAAATGCATGTTCAAATATCTCATAAATTATGTTTTATTCCATGATGTTGTATGTTCATGGGCTATCACTCAACATGATTACTTGTCTGCAACATTGCACATAACTGAAATATATGTACATAGATAGCTTATGTGAGAAAGCAAAGAAACTTGCTGCAATGAGTACTGTTCACCACTAGAGGCAATAAAGGTCATCCATTATAAAGTATAATGTCCCTTCAAATTTTATAATTTGTGTATGAATAATTGAGATGCAATTGCTCGAGCTTCCACTTGTGCAAGGAAACTATAGTAGTATATATCTGGGTATTTACCATTACCATGTATAAGGTCAATTATACACACATGCAAATTTGTCAAATACATTCAATACCTTCTTAGATGACTTCTGAAGGAGTCAATAAATAAATATCCAGGAGCAGTTTGTACTTGAGAGTAAGTATCTACAACGTTATGTAAGTATTTTTTGTAATAACATTATTCAGTCATTCAATGTGTGTAGGTTGAGGAGTAATTCTAAATTCTTTTGAGAGGTCAAAAGCACCAGAACACTTATTAACTGGACTTCAAGGTGAGGTTGTTTTGTCAACTGCTGTTTTCAATGTCAATAATCAATTTGGAAACTCAACTTGTAAGTCAACATGGTTGAGAAGTCTTTGAGGTTCTCAGGATCTTGGAAGGTTTTAATTATACTACAACTGAGCAAATTCAATCTGCTGATGACGAGTATTTGTGTGATCCAGTTGACAGCTAAAGAACAGGTACTAAATGGACTTTTCCAGTTTCCAGTGTCAAGAAAACTTTGAACCAAATCCTTTACACACACACACACACACACACCTGCACAGAGACAATATTGGTCCCTGGGGCGTTGGGCACCGCCATCCAGTCTGGCAGGTTCATGCTGCTGTCACTGTTGGCCCGGAGGAAGGGATGAGGGTTGGGTATCGTCAGTGTCCGGGTGCTCTCCCGCCTCTGGGGGGCGTACTTTGGAGACTCCACAAAGGGAACTGGAAGTTGAGGGAAAAAAAGGTGATCGTAATATCAGATTTTCTTTGTTACAGTTTGTTTTCTTTGCCACTGCTCCTGTTTTGCACATCCACACAATTTCAACATGTTGTCTAGAGTATTCCTTATATTCTATTTTTCATTGCTGCTCCCTTTTACTTGTTGATTCAAGGCCTAATTTCCCCCTTGAAGACCCAATCATGTATATTTTTAGATCAACAAAATATCTAAGATTACAGGACATTACACATCTCCGAACTGGCATGCCAAATTCAGACCATACATCAGCTACTTACCCACATCTGTATCCCGGTGGTTTTTGATAATTTCTCCCAGCTCAAAATGGCCGGACATAACAGCCACCTGATGAAAACACACATGGACACACACATACAATCTTTTTGAATACAGTCATATGGCAAATAAATGCACAAAATGTAAGGGTGGAACAAACTGTTTACTATTTCTCTTGTAATTACAGTATGTAGCTATATGGGTGCTTTTACTGAAGCAATATTCTTCTGTATTTTATAAATGGCCCCATTTTGTCTGCGCTCTAAACTTACACCTCTAATATGCAAATTTATAAGTGATGAAATGCTGTTTTCTTGAAAAATAATAATACAGCAAAAACATATGAATACTCTGGCATGAGACCATATTTTTTGTATTCTTTTCACTACTGCACAAAAGCTTTTGACCGCTTCTTTTTTACAAACTACACAGGTCAGCACACAATCTGGCAAATGCTTTCTCCATGTTATCTCATCTCTCCACACACACAAACACAAAACACAACAAATTGTCTCAGCTGGCTTTTTCTGCACTGACAGAGTTAATATATCTAGATTAAGGGGTCACACACAATCCTGCCACCTGGGACCTCAGTGTTCATCGCAGCACAATAATGGTTTAAAGTGAAATTAGGCCCTGGCACTTTTTGCTACGTTAACTTAATAAGACACTAAACCATACAACCAACCAACACGCATAATTACCGAGCTAGGCACTCAGCCATTACCTGAAAGGGGGTTTGCCCACTGTTGTTCTTTGTGTCTTTATTTGCTCCCCGGTAGAGCAGAATTCGTGAACAGCTTTCCTGCAACAAAAAGGACTGATTATTGTACATTAGTCGTAAAATTGTTTAACTTAATGTAGCAAAGCATGTTATCTGTTCACATGTATGCATGGCTTTAGAAAGCACAGTATTCTCTTCTTTTGACTTTGTGTGCATTCCCTTGTGCTATAATGATACTGCAAATATGTTGAATATTAAATATTCTACTGTATGAAACATGCTTTTGAAACAAAGTGGGGTTAAATTTCAACAATGTTATATAAAAATGGAATCAAAATCTAGTTTGTCTTAAATTAAATGTTTGCTGACAAAAGGTTTATAATGTATAATAGCATTCACACCTAATCAAATAAAATGAAAATATACAAATAAACAGATTTAGGTTAATATCTATTTTAAATTGCTCTGATTTCACCTATTTTAGCTGAGAAGATACATATTTTATTTGGAATTGAGGAATGATGGAGTTTTTAGGTTCAGGGTTCTGAACTTTAAAAGGTGTATCAATTATATTGCAAAGATAAACAGCATTTATGTGTCTTTCACCTTGTTACACTGTATGTACTGTGAGATTTAAGGTGATTTATCGTAACATTTTCTCAACTTTGTAGAAACTGGCATTTGATCTCCATGAAAAAGAGTGTCTACCTTGTTGTATAAAGCACAGATGTGCAAGGCAGTGTTTCCAGAGGCATTCTGGGAGGAAGAATCGGCCCCGTAGAAAAGGAGGTGCTCCAGATGCTGCGAGTTACCATGCTGACAGGCCTGAGAGAGGATGAACAGATTGTTGAGGAGCGATGGAAGGAGAAGATGTGCAAAAGGCAAAGAGTTTGTTAAGGAGGAAAACAAGATATAAAGAAGAGTGAAAATGGACAGATTTATGTGGTTGTTTAATAAAGACAACAGAGAAGCCGAGAAGCAAACAAGGATTAAGAACAGACGCAACACAGGGAGAGGAACAAGGTGACAGCTAAATGACACCACATTTAATTAACACCACCACCTCCAAACCCAAAAAACAAAACAAACAACCAACATCCACAAAAAACTACCCTCCCCCCCCCCACACCCCCACACACCCCCCCCCCCCCCCCCCCCCCCCCAAAAAATAATATTTATTATTTTTTTTTAATTTTTTTTTTTTTTAACTAATCCCCCAACCCCCCCCCCATGTTTATTTCAGATTGACTGGCAGCTCTCCATTGCAATCACACATAAGGACACTTATTTACAATAACTTAAAGGATCAATTTGTGGGGAACGAATATTAAACTACAGGTAATCATAGCAACAGTACTTTTGTCTTGTGCTGTATTATATGCCAGTTAACTCTCTGGTGCACTACAAATGTTTTAAAAAATGACTATTTCACCTTTTTATCCTTTGGTAAGGGACAATAGTATACATTTGTCAATGAACACAATCTGAGAAAAACATGTATTCACTGGAGTAAATCTTCACCTATACCTCATTCGTTATTTTCTTTCAGATGGCCTTGAGGCTGATTCAATCCTGCAAAAAAACTGCATTCACAGAGAGAATTCTTCTAATTTTAGAAGGTGTTGGGGGGGCATGGGAATATCCAAATTTCAAGATATCAGTCTCAGTAAAAAATATAGACTTTTGGTGGATCCAATCCAAATATCAATGCTAAACATGTAAATCAAATCCAACTCAACAAACAGACAAACAGAGAATAAGATGGAAGCTAAAGAGACGATGCTGATGAAGTGTGGGTGATCACACTGAGAGGAAGAGACTGATACCTTTTCTGTCCACTTCACTGCTGGAATATGAGGCCACAGAAGCAGGGTGGGTGGGATGAAGGGTGAAAGTTGTCCAAGATAAAAGATGAGAGGTGTATTGTTCATGGCATGAATGGTTTTTGACGTAGACACAGATGCTGTACATACGCAGACACTGGAACACAGATAACACTGACTCATATATATACATTTACTGGTACATTTATACAAATAGGATGCATGCACACACACGCAATACAAATAACATAAACTAAACCCCAAAACCCAAAGGCTGGACTTTATTCTGGTGCTTTCAGATCACAATCTCCAAATAGACACTTTATTAAGCCACTGACCCATTAGATTGAAATATTTTGCTCCAAGCATCCTCTAACAAAAGATTTGCTGTTGATTTAGTGGAGAATTTACTGTATACACAGCACATTAGAGATAATACAAGAAAGAAGAAACCTGTGATAAAATACTTTCTGTAGTTGCATTCATCTTCTCTTATTTTTTTTATCCAAAATCTCTGGAAAACCCCTTTGAAGACCCTTGAAGTCTTAAGGGACCCAAATAATGCACACACACATACCTGATGTGTCTCGTCCCAGCCGTTCTCGTCCCTGATGCCCAGTTTGGCGCGGTGGAAAAGCAGTGTTTCGCAGCAGGAGGTGTCCCCCCCTGTCAGCACAGTGTGATAGAGCGGCGTCAGCCCTCGCCGATCCTTATAGTCCGGAGATGCACCCAGAGACAGCAGGACCTGCAGAAACACACAGTAGAGAAGGTACACCTCATGTACAGGCCATTCTCAAATACTGGCAGTAATGATAACAATAAGGGAGTATAATAAAATATGCAATTATTACTGTGCAGTAAAATAATGATGAGCTAACAACATCATAATAAAAAAGGCAGCAAGGAAAGATATCTTAAGGTGGTTTTCAACTTCAAGTCAAAGAATATTCATGGGATTTTAAATCAGGATGGGAACACATAGCCGGGGGTTCAGAGAAGTCATGCAACACCTCAGGCTAGAGAGCATTAAGTATTCAATCAGAGTCTGCAGTAAATCTTTTTGCCGTTTAGCAGCTGTTTCTTTCCTTTGTGGAAAACATGGACTCTGACAATGTAACACATGCATTATCTCCCCCTGAATACGTTTTCCCCTCTACAGGTACCTGTCTTCTTGGTGATATGGGAGTTCTGGACAAATGCCTAAAATGTAAATATACCACACACCTTTAAAGCAGGCAATCTGAATTTTAATGTATTTTTCTTCTCTTTAGTTCAATACTGTACAATATTAGATTGTTTTGTGCATTTTGTGTGTGGGTGGGTGTGGATCGCTGCGTGGGAGGGTCTGTTTATTCTTTCTCCTGCTTGTTTGCTTATACAGTAACACAAATAAATCAGATGCAGGGCAAGTATCCATCTTGCAGATACATATCCTGGTGTATGTTTAATTTATCGCCTTGCATGGCATGACAATGAAAACTCATAACTTGTGATTAGACACAGCATTTCTATCAAAGGACAATAGCGTGTGTGAATGTTTACCAGCAGGGCTGTATGGCGGTGGCCTCGCACAGCTTTGTGTAACGGTGTGAGTCCATCTTTGGCGCGGAAGTCAATGTGAGCCCCTCCCTCCACCAGGACCCGGATGGCCTCACCTCCACCCGGCTCACACTGCACCGCCAGGGACAGAGCAGTCTCTGGCGGACACACACATAGAGATTCAAATAGAGTTTTTAATGTTCAGAAGGATTGGTTTGAAAGTTTATTTATTTGGAGGGCCAGATTGTTGGCTGCCAGGGGGCTGCTTAAATACTGTTTCAACAATGAATTTCAACTATTTTCCAACTCTTCTTTCCTTGCTTTGAGGTTATGTTCTTAGACACCTGCAGCTTTCTCCTTGCAGGTTAGACAGAAAACAGATATATAATAAAAAAATAATCAAAAAATATTAATAAAAAAATAGTTTACCTCAAAACTGCTTTGTTAAAGATACCGTGTGGAGCTTTCGTGTAAACAAAAGTTATGTTTAGTTTCAGTGTTTCTAACAAAAATGCATTATGTGTCCTTGAGTTTTAACAAACATGTTAAATGCATTCCCTAACATGTGCAAAAGAGAAAAACAAAGTCGCTAAAGGTTGTTTTTTTCAATCCTCAGATTTTGCAGCCTTAATTGAAAGATTGTGATTCAGTAAAACAATTATTTGCAGCAACTTTTATATTTATTTATATTAAATTCTCAGCATGTGGGTGGCCTTGCAAAATTGTCTTGTGAGCCGGCCCCCAGGCTGGTAGTTTGAAATTCCTGTTCTAGAGTTTTACACAGAAAAGATGTAAAGGGAATTCTCAGGTACAGTTTCTGACAGTCACAGTTCTGACAGAAGAGTTTAAAGAAGATTCACTCAATGCAAACATTGTTATTAAATCCACCCATCATAGGAGGGATTTAAGAATGAAATAGGTTACATTTCCTCGTTACTCAACTGCAAGCAAAAATGCAATGCAAAATTAGAGATTTACCTTTTGGTTTCATCATACTGATAGCAACGCTAGCTTCCAAGTAAATACTAAAGCTTTTTTTCTTACTGATGCTAGCTGCATGGTACTTGCCAATTATGCTGGCATCAAATAAAGCAACGAAGAACGAAGAAACGAAGAAACTCAATAATTTAAAATAAAAGCAATGCTGTGTCAAAACATGTTCAACCTGACTTAACATACTTGAATTTATTTAGCAAGAAGGTCCAATGGCACCTAGAAGAATAAAAGCATTCAAAGTGTTCCCGGTAAAAACAGGGTGCACAGCACTGGCTGCCATGGCGACAAGAGAGTTTTTGGCAAAATGACTAAGGGCTTTTATCCTCCTGTAGAGCTCAGGTACAAATAATCTGGGGGAATGTTTTGACTCCACTTCCTCTGAAGTTACCATGTCGGGACAACTTAGGGAATGCCCATTAAACGGTTTCCTTGGCAGAGATGGAAGTGAGCCCCCACTGACAGGAGCCACGCCAATATTGTAGAATCATTTTATAGCCTATTATTAAAGGCACCCAGAGTGAGCCTACTGCTGGGTGGGAAGGCATGAAGAAAGAGTTTCAGAGAGACAGGCAGGTCAAATGTTTTTGCAGGGTTTTGATTGTCTCTTTGCCATGCACAGACCTAATACCTAGCAGGATAAGACCTAATATTTCATAGGTGAACTGTCAGAACACCTTGACACAATCTCACAGTTAAGAAAGAAGAGGAAACCATTTAAAACCATGAAGAAGCAATAGTTACATTTTCTGTAAATTTCGATTTCGAGTTTTAGAGCAAACCTAAGCTTTTTTAATTTAAAGTTATTGTAGCAAAATAATTATTTTAATGAAATTAATAAATTTAGCTATCCAAATTTAAAATGATCAAGTCACCTTTGGCTCCACCGATTTTTGTTTGTATCATTAGTACAGAAGCACAGAAACCAGGTCCAACATCAAACCCTGATGTCCACAGTAGCAATAACCACCTCAAATATAATTTCCAGGTGTGTATGTGTATGGAGGGATATGTGGTTTGTCTTTTCCATGAGATATGAGTAGAGCATGTTAGTGAAGAGGCTTCACCAGGGCTCTCTGTTGACCCCCAGTGTTCTGAAGTGGAAGTGTGTTTCCCACCCGCCTGTGTCTTGTTTTGTGACACTTTGCTTCCACAGCGCCTGGAGTGACACAGAGCAGCACACCCAAACTGTAAATGGGCCGTCTGCTGCAGACCCTAAGCACTAACAGGATCTGAGAAAAGACACCAAATTGTGAACAGCATTGGCCCAGATCCTCGACAAAGTGTTAGGCCAACATACTGCAGAGCTGAGAGCAGGAAACGGAGGGGGAGAGAGGGGCAGAGCCACAGGTCACAAAGCTGTTGGCCACCAGCGTGCTAATTTAGCTGAGAGGAGATGGTTAACCAATTGGGGATGTTGAATCTCAAATACATGTTTATATGTTTGACGGACACACAGAATAATTCAATAAATATAGAGAGACAGGTTAAGGAAGAGATTTGATGATATTTGAGTGTGTAGCTGGATGTATGTACAGTATATATAATGGATGGAGGAAATGAGCTGTAGCAAAGTAAATCAGTATCACTGTCAACTTCAACCTTATTTAGTCCTTGTTTTAAGCCATTTTATTCATCTTGTGAATGTGATGAATTTGATGTGTAAAGATTTTTGTAAACTATGCTTTTAAATAACTGCAATACAAGTGTAGTCTGTAATTGTTATGGATCGATGATAGACAGAAAATGACTCTGTGGATGAAGTGGATGGAGCTCAGGAAAATGCTAAATGACAGAGGAGAGGTGACAAATCCTGAGGCTCTGAGGCACTCCTCACCGCCGGTGTCAGCGTCCTGAAAGTTGGGATCGAGGCCTTTGTCTAAGAACTTGACCATCTTGTCCACAGCGCTGGTTTGGATATAATCCATGAATTTCTTCAGGCTAGCCTGCATGTGGAGAGAAATGTGCTGCTGTATTATAGGGAAAATATAGAACTCCTGCCTTTGAAATACTGTATGTGCAAGCGAAGGACAGTACAGTGACAGCATACAGTAGTATAGTATGGTATATTAACAAGGAGAAAATATACACAGATTCACATGCACAAATACATGTATGAATATACTTACACTGCATACTGTACAGTAGTGATTTTAAATCCACTCACTCTGTGTCAGTACATTTATATGACTGAATCCCTTCAGAGATCCAACTTCAGGACAAATGGATTTCATACCTTAGTGTGCAGTTTTGCCAGTTGCTTCTCATCCAGATTGGTCTGTTTGTATACCCTGGTCTTGTATCGAAACTAAACCCGAGAGAGAAGAAGGAGAACAAAGAGTTAATCCTAACACTTTTGGCCTAGATACACAAAATGGGGCCTGTAGATTTATTGTACAGACAGAGAGCTTTACCTGGTTTACTATACAACCCCCTCTTTTACTTCACTGAAGACAAGAAATGTGGGAAAAAATGCTTGCTTTATAGCAGTTTAAAGATGGTTTAGAGCCTCCACTGGGTCATAATATAACATGAAAACAAGATGACTGTACAGAGTGGATAAGAGATTAGGAGATAAATAAAGCAGGGAAGCTGAACAGTTCAGTGACATTCCTCTAAGAAGAATGTATGAAACTTCGTTCATAAACCAGGGTTTTTATAACCTTAGATATCACAAGGAACATTCACAGTACAGTTAAAGTGCTGCTCTTTTTTACTTCAGTCATCTGGGATCTGGACGCAAAATACCAAAAGTTGTAGAGTAAATCTTGGGCACACAAACCAAAAACGACAATCCTCATCTACTGCACTTATCTTAATGCTGTAATATACAAGACTCTTTGTTAGGATTCAATTGATTGGTCCAACGGCACCTACGGAGTACGACTTTAAACTAACTTTTCTGACAGTTTCTCAAAATGTATTGTAAACTTTAAAACTTTCAAGAGGAAACCATTGCATCTAATTCTGCTTTTGACCATTGCATTATTGAATAACAGTTACATCTTGAGGATATGCAGGCTACATCACTTCTCTATTGTGCAGTACTATGCCTTACAACTGTGTCAAAGGAAGACTGGAATCTTACCTCTAAATATGGTACCCCTTTCTCAAAGGACTGTGGGTACTCTTTGAGCAGCCTCTCCTCCTCCAGGAACTTGGCATCATGGCCGTCCGTTGCGGGCTGGAACAGACCGTAGTTCAGGACGTCCCGAAGAGATTCAGTCAGGGAGCAGAGCACCTGCTGCTTGGCCTTCCACACAGTGGCATCTGGGTTAAACCGCAAACATTTCTGCAGGAGAGACAGAAGGCGACATAGCTCAGCTTTAGTTTATAGAGCAGTGATTGTTGGTTAATTGGTATACTCTAAATGTCAAGGAATAAATATGACCATTTAAAGAATCTGAACAACATTTGTGGTTTACAAGAGATTACAGCAGGTAAAACAAGGTAAGAAATACAGTGGAGCTGCTCAGTGGCCAGCAGATCAGACTGTGGTTGTACTGGGCAGCTTCCAGGTATGAATGTGATCAGGGCGTTCCTGCAAAAGAGAGGCTGCCTCTCAGTGAACCTTCCCTGAATAAATAAAGGTTAAATAAATAAAAATAAAAACAGTATAAAAGGCAGCAAAAGTGAAGTCAACGACAATCACATTAAAAGGAAGTCAGTGAAACTAAGTTTTAAGAACTGATTTTAAAGATGATAAAGCAGCCAGACTCACTTCCTATGCATCAATCAAAACATCAGAGGCAATGTTAGAAAACTGATCACTTTTAGTTAATCTAAACTAAGAAATAGTCGTTAGGAACGGCATCATTTTAAAACTGAAACAGCCAAAAGGAAATTTAAGGAAACTAAAGGAAAGTAAACTAAATTGTGGAAAAGCCACAATTATTCTTAAACTAGATTTAAGCCAAGCCTTGCCTGAGGACCTCAGGCTGCAATCTGCCTCATGAAATGATCTGTCATTTTTGGTGGCAAAACCATCTGTGCCTTAAATACAAACTATAACTAATGCTAAGACACTCAAATTAGGATGTTTTTAACTTCCTGTTGCAGAATGAACCACATTTTTCTTCAGAAATAGAACTTTTACTTTTTCTTATAGTACACCTGTACATTTACTTCAGTAGGATTTGAATGTTTTTTTCAAATTGAATGTTTTTTTTGAATGTCAACTTTTATTTGTAATGCAGTGTTTTTAGATTGTTGTATTGGCATTTTTTAAGTTAAAAAATTGAATACAATTTGAATAATTTGTAGAAACATTGACCTTTATTCTGATTAGTCTGGGGGGCGGGGGCACTATACATTTCATTTATCAGAACAATATTTTTCTTATCTCCTTTTCCACAAATCATCTATTGAACCCTTAGGTTTATCTTTTGACCCCTTGTAGAGGTCACCACTGTCCCAGAGACAATCCTGTGCCAGATGTTCTAACTGACTGACTGCAGCATGACGAGCAGTTCCCCCTGTAAACCAGCAGGGGGAGACAGCCTCAGAGTAAAGTGGGTGATTCCCAGTGGCCTCAGCAGAGAGGATATGAATGGCAGTTTGGTGCAGTTTTAAGTGTCTCCGGTGGGGTCGTGAATGGCCAAATGCATAACGGCTTAGAGGCTCAGTCAGCAAAGTGGGACGTACCTCACTACACAGATGGCTGACAGAAGGTTTTTGGCACCGCTTTCTCTCCCCTCTCTCTCTCTCTCTCTCTCTCTCTCTCTCTCTCTCTCTCTCTCTCTCTCTCTCTCTCTCTCTCTCTCTCTCCATCTCCTTGGCCAGAGTGGAGTCGGGTTGTTCTCTGACCTTGAGGCATCAGCAGCAGGATGATTGGCCCATGCAGAGTACAGCCAGCTGCAGGATCCCTGCCTCTTACTGCATTACTGCATGGGCTCTTGTCTCCAGCCAATACGGCTTCTAACCCAGAACATTCACTCAGTCATTGTAACTCATCTTAATCTCTTACATACATACAAGTAGACACACATTTCTGTGTGTGTGTGTGTGTGTGTGTGTGTGTGTGTGTGTGTGTGTGTGTGTGTGTGTGTGTGTGTGTGTGTGTGTGTGTGTGTGTGTGTGTGTGTGTGTGTGTGTGTGTGTGTGTGTGTGTGTGTGTGAGAGAGAGATTAAACCCTGCATGGGGGTTTGTGCAGAGGAGTAACATCACATTTTCTCCGTCTATTTTATTCTGCAAATCGTTCGTGCACAGCCAACCCGGTCGCCGAGGCAACCGATATTCATTAGTGGAGCAAGCTGCTTGTTGCCATAGAGACATCCCTGTGTTCCCTAGGAGATGGGGTACTGGGAGGCTGTGTGTGTGTGTGTGTGTGTGTGTGTGTGTGTGTGTGTGTGTGTGTGTGTGTGTGTGTGTGTGTGTGTGTGTGTGTGAGTGAGTGAGTGAGTGAGTGAGTGAGTGAGTGAGTGAGTGAGTGTGTGTGTGTGTGTGTGTGTGTGTGTGTGTGTGTGTGTGTGTGTGTGTGTGTGTGTGTGTGTGTGTGTGTGTGTGGGTTACAGCAGCAAGGCAAAAGCGAGTGGAGTAATAAGGAAGGGAATGTCTAAGACTTTGAGTATGAGAGAGAATGAGTATGAAAGGGTGTGTCTGTTTGTATTAGATTAGGTTTCACACACACACACATACACAGATGTACACACAAGCATACTGTATACACGGCACTTACAGTCCCAGTGAACAATAAAGAATGCAGGCAAACACTGTAATATGAATCACAGCAGGGGAAAATGAAGGTTAAGGATTCAGTTATCATGCTGGAGGAAAATTCCCACAGTCAAACTGAACAATTATAAAAAACTGATAATCATCATAAAATAATAGAGATGAATATGTGTGTAATAACTTTGCTTTTGGCCTAAAAAGCTTTAGATAGATGGAGATTTTACTGAGGTAGCTATGCTGTTTATTGATCTGTATACCTCCACGAATAAGATTGATCTTATAGTTTCTAACTGGCCAGGGTTAGGGTTTATCACAGATTCCTCATCCCTATAAGGCCTTCAAAATGCAACTTTGTTATTTAAAGTTTTCCCACTTATTCACTCTATATTAAAGACATATTCATACTGTTTGTAATGCAACAGTATAGTCTGTTAACTGTGTTTTATAAAATTAAAAAAACATGTCTATATAGTCACAGACAGCCTTGCAACTTAAACCTCCAATTGCGTACTTGCAGTTGAGTGTGGTGCCCTCTAGTGGTCAGATATCTTTGTTTGACTAAAGGGCTACTGAGCACCACTGAGTTGTTGGTTTGTAGAATGTTTCTGTACAATGACAAAATTGTTTCAGTGTCAAAATATAAAAAATATAAATGCCAAGATGTTTGTTTCCCTTCAAATTCATGCTTGTCCATGCTGATATTCTGGCTAATCAGTGTTCATAAAGAACTTTATAGCTGGGACTTCCACGCAGCCTCACCAGCGCAGCACTGTATGGAACCAGTAACATACTGCAGCTACCATTCAGTGGCCTCACGGAGGAGTTTATGGTAGCTCGCACAAGAGAAGTCCTACACTACAGGGATTCAAGGGACTGCAAGGTGTGAACTGGAAGGAAATGGAGGGCAGCAAACGCAGTGGAGGTGGCAGCGTCACGCCGAAGGCAAAAGGCACCGGTGGGCATCATGGGTTGGGCTACTTCCCAAAGACCCAGGTGGGCAAGGCCCAGGGCAAGGAGAGACACCTTTACTCCAGGAAGCGGTCCGAGCAGGTGTGGAGGAAGAGCGAGTGAGTAGGGCGGTGGGTCTCCGGCAGCAGGGAGCTTGGACAAGGTGGGAGAGTATACTCCAGCGCAGGATCACCTGGGCAAACATCATGCAGGCAGACTTGTAACACGTCCAGTTCCTTGTGCAAGCAGTCTACGATGCCCTACCAAGCCCAGCTAACCTCCACACCTGGGGGAAAAGTTTCCTTCCTGCCTACTTTGCTCTGGAAGAGGCTCTCTAGAACATCTCCTAAGTAGCTGCCAAAGGCCCTTGCAGATGGCCGCTATCGTTGGCACCCGGACCAGATGCTAAAAGCAGTTGCTGAGACTGTAGCCGCAGCCATCCGCACCAGCAAACACCACCACGCTCCAAAGAAGGCAATCTCCTTTGCCAAAGCCGGAGAGAAAACCCGGCCAAGACCAAGCACTCCATCAGCAGGTCTCCTCTACACAGCTTCTGACTGGCAGCTGCAGGCTGACCTGGGAAAGCAGCTGAAGTTTCCACAACACATCACAACAACATCACTCCGTCCAGATATGATCATCACCTCCGAGGCTTCAAAACAACTGATCATACTGGAACTCACAGTGCCCTAGGAAGAGCGTATAGACGAAGCCAATGAGAGCCTATAGAAGTCGACTGTAGAGGCTTTGCAGGGCGCTCACTGTGCTCAACTGGAGCGGCCAAGAAAAGGGCCATTAAGTCCGCAAGTGATGCAGCAGAGAAAGCTACAAGGTGGATTTGGTTGAAAAGGGGTGATCTGTGGGTTGCTGCTGGGACGCAAGTCAGGGCCTGAGCAACCCTGGCTGGGTCGCATGGGAAGAGGGTGTCTGATGTTGTGAGACTCAAAACACCTGATGACCCCATGTCACATCACTGAGGATGCGTCCCAGTGCATCCAGGGGATGTTTCTTGCATATTAAGTATCAAAAGAAGAAGTGATTGTTCTGCTGAGAGATGAGAGATATATTATTATATATGACATTTTTTGATTTTTTTTTCACATTTCTCTAATCTTTAAAATCTGTAAAATATGGTATTATATGATCTTGAACAGCCTCAAACAGTTATATATTTATATAAAACTAAGAGGTTTAGAGGAAAGTTGGAAGTAGTGGAAAGGTGCCCAGGCCATTTAAGGCAGTAATGACTGAGGGCACAAAACTCCTCCCAAAGCAAGTTATTTTTTATTTTTTTTTGCACAGTAGTTGTCTGTATCTGCAGCCAGAGGGAAGGAGGGTGAAACATAGGTTGAGGGAGTGGAAGGGGTTGTGTGCTATGGTCAGTGCTCTGCGAGCGGTGGCAGTGTCATTGAGGTTGTGGGGAGGCCAATTATTTGAGATGATCTATAATAATACGACAATCAGAGCCAGGGGACATTTTTCAACACATTTTTTTATGTTTAATAGCCTACAGTAAGTACATTAGCTTACTTAAGTATTGTAGTATTAAGTATTTTTACTGCGGTGTATGGCTACTTTTTACTAAAGTATAAGATCTAAATATTTTTCACAACTGGACATGGGTGAAACATAACAAGGATACTTTATCCCATAACTGGGTCACATATAAATGCACTAAATGTCAAAGCTTTTATAACCTTTATATGATTTTCAGTTTTACAATAAAATCTTAACGCAACTATAAGCCCTTCTGTTTCTCTTGTGGTTTTATCTTTATGCAGACCAAAAATTCTGTCTTGTCTCTCAAAGCTGTGATAACACTTTCCCACTCACATTCACCCACTCACTCTGTCCATACTGCTCTTTATCTTCCCCTGCCTATCTCTATCTTATTCTACCTGCTCCTTCCCTCTCTCTTCATCTTTCTGTATCAGCTCTGTGACTTATCTATGCAGAAATAAGAGTCACTCCTCTCTCTCTCACTCTCTCTCTCTCTCTATCTTTCTCTCTCTCACCTCTCTCTGTGTCTAGCTCTCTCTATCTCTGTCCCTCTGGCCTTTTCCTGCAGGCCATGTGCAGGGGGACTAGAAGCCTTTAATGAGATCTATGGGGAAATAACCCCCTACTAAATACACATACACACACATATACACACGCCAGCTGGCCATGTCACCATTTAAGTCAACTTCCTCTCCATATCTCACTCTCTTTCTCTCTCTCAACCACTCCATCCACCCCCTTCCTCTCTATAGCAGTTCAAGAGAGTGAATTAATTTCTTTAAAGCATTCCTGTCATCCCTTCTTTGCCTTGTTCTCACTCCATTGTCTTTGTCTCACTCACCCATGCTGAACTCGCTCCTCTCCTCCTCCCATTCTTCCCTCTCTTCCCTTTCTATTATCTCAGTCCCTCTGTTAACCTTTGTGGCTCATCCTATCATTAACATACATCTCCAGAACTGTACAGGGGCATGGTGGACACTGACTGTCCCTTGTAGTTTGAGAAGTTCACACATCTTAAGTAGGCGCTGAAATACATGTGTGTGCACGCGCGTGCATGTTTCAATTTAGAAGGGTTAGTGAGGCCAATCCTGCCTGACGGGCGGCAGCTTATACTTCAGAGTTTGCACGACTTAAGTCAAACTGTGGAGAAAAACTCATTTGTTTCACGCTGTTTAATGTGCTCAGTAGGCAAACGCCAACCAGACTGCATATGCGTGAGTTTGACAATCTAATAAACCTTCAAACAAAACTGCCTAGACCTCCTGCTGCTGCAGGATCATATCAACAACTAGTGAAACACATAGCTGACTATTGCTGTGCACACAAATGAGTTAATGGACCAGTGCCTTTTTCATCAGCTACCAGTGGAAGAGGAAGGATCAGCGCAGAGTGCACATGTCCACAAGCAAAAATCCCCTCATCAATGTCATTAGTTGTCAATGAGTTGGTTGGAGATGTATAGGCTACATTTGGTTGAAAAGTGGAAGTGTTTTAGAAGCATTTTAATGAAAATATGACACGACAATACAGTGTGAAGCAGGAAACACGTTGAAATAAAGTCACATCGCCTGTCTTTGACAAAAAGTTGCACTTGAACACACTGCAATGACTACAGTCACTGACCAACTAGCACATACGTCCTGCGCCTACAGCAGAGGAAATAACTCTTTATACCAGCAGGCAGCGGTAATCTATTCATCATACAAATAGGGAGACCCAAATGCAGGGAGAGGCAGGCAGGCAGGAGAAGGGTTGAACACAAAGATTTATTGAAGGAACAAACCAACAAAAACTAGCAGGGCAAGGACACAAACTGACAGAGTAAAGACACAAAACAATGTGACAAGAGAAACACAAGGACTAGATACACTGGGTAATGAGGTAACGAGGGGCAGGTGACACACAGGTGAAACATATTAGGAGAGACAGGGTAATCAACAAAGGCGGGAAAACAGGAAGTAAAACTAGACAAGACAAGACAGAAAACAGGACTATCAAAATAAAACACGTCTAGAGCGACATGCTCTACTGTCGGCCAATGATCTCTCTGGGGTGTCAGGGCCTTTAAGAGTGAGAATGGGTTGTTCTGGGCTACTGAAGAAACATAGCGGGATCCGTGGAAGAGGACTCGCTCCCTATTTAGATATGAAGGGCTCATTCTATAAAGTAATGAAAACATGTTTATGAATATTATATATCATTTCTGCCAATAGTTCACACTTAATCCTACACACTGCTCCTTTAAGTATAAATGCGGCCTGATGTGCAGCAGTCACTGGAACCATAACATAAATTGCCATATCAAAGTCAACTGGCGAAGGTAAATCTATAATTTAACTGCATCAAATTGGATCATTTCAAGACAACACTGATTGGTGAACCTCTGACATAGACCATATAGATTTATATTTAGCAAAAACTAATTGACACTAATTGACAGTGTTTGTGTGTTTATGTGTAGTCTGCATTACGGCATGTGAGTGCTCTTACGTCACTCCTCCCTCAATTCATAACATTTGCATTTGCGTGCTACAGTCACTCCCTTGTCTCATTACAACACAGCTAACAAGCAATTATAGTTTATTGAGGGTGAATTAGCTGACATGTAGAACAGACCTGATGTACTGGGAGTGCAAAGTGATATTACTCAACACCAGTGAGAGAAGGAGAAGGAGGACAGGAGATGAACCAAAAAATGGCCTGAGGAGGTTGAGTCAGGACAGGAAGAGAGTGAGTGAGTGAGTGAGTGAGTGAGTGAGTGAGTGAGTGAGTGAGTGAGTGAGTGAGTGAGTGAGTGAGTGAGTGAGTGAGTGAGTGAGTGAGTGAGTGAGTGAGTGAGTGAGTGAGTGAGTGAGTGAGACAGTAAATGTCAGAGTGATGGTCTCTCATGGCCTCATGAACTGAGTGAGTGCATCTTGGCAGGAAGTCTATAGGGTCATGTTTTAGTGCTTTCATATGTCAATGTTTATATGTCTGAGTGAGTGAGTTCATGTAACTACTCAACTCACACATGTAGAGCGAAGAAGAAAAATATAAGAGATTAAAAAAGATCAGAAGAAAAATATATTTAAAATACTGTACAGTTAGAACACAAATTGGCTCATTATTGCCACTTCTTTGTGAAAAAATATATATTTCTCCGTCAGTGTACATCTGCCAGCCAGTATTCTTGCAATCTTGAGGGTCCACAAATAGAGACATTATAACAAACAAAGTGTATACTTGAGAACATTTAAAGATTCTGACATTTTATTATTATTTTAGTTTTGAGTCAAAAACCTGAGAATTGAATTTAAAAAAATACATTTTCATTATTTCATTTCCACCTCCTTGCTACTCACAAAGATAAAAAAGATTTGCATAAACATCTTTCCTGTTAAAAGAAGGAAAGAAGAAGAGAGAAAGGTGAATGTGTCCTCCCACGATGACTATCTTCTTCAATAATGTGGTATTTTTATTTTATTTCATAACTAGTGCAGTGCCCGTTGAAAATGTGCCTGTTTGGAACGGGCCAATTGCTTGGCCTATGGTATTGCTGCTTGTAGAATTCTTCAAAACCAAATTGCACCCCAAAATACTTACAGAAGGACCCCAAACCACTTCAAATGCAACTCCCCTGTATACCCTACTACTAACTTACTGATTTACCTGACAGAGAACGTTGCAGATTCAGAATGTAATCACAAAATCACAATGAAAATGTGGAGTAATCAGACATTAGCGTCATGGACTCATGGCAGTGCGCTACCCACCTGGCCTGTTATTTCCATAAATCAGCACATATGCATTAATCGCCACCAGAACTGGACTGTTTGTGTGTGTGTGTGTGTGTGTGTGTGTGTGTGTGTGTTTTTGTGTGTGTGTGTGTGTGTGTGTGTGTTTTTATAGAGAAGAGATAGAGAGAGAGAGAGAGAGAGAGAGAGAGAGAGAGAGAGAGAGACGGTGTTGTCTCGTTTAGTATGAGGACTCATTAGTTAATTTAAAGAGTTGGGTGAAAGATCTGACTCAAACAGGTTTAGTGCTCAGTCAGTGTGCATGCAGTGTGAAGGGGAGCGGCTAGAGCAGCAAAAGCCAATGTGTGCTTCTTTTACGATATATATTTAACGATATCTTTTGCATTTCTAATCCAAACAACGTCAGACTTGGCACTGCACTTACTCGTGCCCGTAGCAAGACACCTGTGAAGTTTGAAATCCATCAGACTAACGGTTCAAGAGATATGCGCATACACCCACACAGACAGACAGACAGACAGACAGGCAGACGTTCCTGCAATTTATAGATAGATGATGAGCAGGGAAAGACCAAGGGGGCCTTGATTTTGTTTGTGTTACTCTTCCTGACAAAGCACATAAGCAAATTTGACAAATCTTACACATTTATTTTAAGGGATGAATACTGTCTCTACTGTAAATGTCTACGAGATACACATATTCCAATTAATATTTAGCACAGTACTTATTATAAGACACTTATTTTAAACAGGAAATATTTACAATTTTGAAGGTACCATCTAAACTATACTAAAATATCATTCCACCTTTATTTATTTCTGTCTGCTTAACTTTATCCATCTGGATCCCGTTCTATCTAACTTTGTCTTCTTAAATCTACTCTTATGTCTTTTACCTGCCTTTCTCAGCTACCTTCTTTCTACATTAATCTGTCTCCCTCCACTTACCTTTATCTCTATGTTCTTATTTGTAGTTTGATCTACTCTGTCTCCACCTCTTTCCCCCTCTACGTCCAACCACCCACGTCTTTGTTGCACATTCTACCTCTATCTATCTGTAATGTGTCTTCATGTGACTGTCATGCAATTTCTGAGGTTTTGACCCTGAGCTTGAGTGAGCATTCTCTTCCCAAGCGATCCCATTTATCCATTTTTTTTTTACAATCAAATTTTGATGTCTATTTGTTAGAATAAATAGGGAGTGGTGAACTATTTATGGTTGGCTTTAAAAACACTGAATCAAACACACTTGTGTATCCACACACACACACACACACACACACACTGCTGAAAACACCCATGCACAGATCAATAATAAATCACACAGCAGCAAGAGGGAGGAAGAAGCGTTGAGCGATGCATTTATAGTGCACTGGGATGGTAAATATAAAATATGGACACGCAAACAAACTGGCACTCAAAAAATACATTTATTTAATTTGCAGTTTCATTCTTGCTGATGATTTATAAAGCAGACACATCACAGAAGCCTCGGATCCTTATAGGAGAAAGAGAACAGAGGACAAGCCGCTAATGTCTGAGGAAAACCAACGGCCTTCTGTTTGTTGAACACAAAGGCCGTCTGGTTCAGCTTTAATCTGGCAATGAGCAAACTCTCTTCTCTATTTTTTCCTTTTCCTCTTCTTAGTCTGTTTTTTTTTCTCTTCTGCACAAAAAAAAACACACTTGGATGCAGCCTCAGTCCCTTGCATCCCCTGCACTTCATAATTCAATTATCAGAATAATTGAGTTACTACTGATGATTCACTCATCAGAAAAACACAGAGGGAAAAAAAGACGTGTCTGGCGTCTAGCAACTGCCTAATTTTTCAAGAGTGGGAGAACAGCGCACTGTACATGGTGGCAGCTGAATCTCCAGCCAGTGAAGCCGATTTAGACACACTTCTGATAGAAGTTTTCGCACTGATTTAATAAGTCTGCATCTGGGAAATTGAGAGCGATGGCGGATCATGATTCTGGATAGCCCTCTTAAAACCAGTCACACCAAAAAGGGCTTTTCACAGCATGCTTTATAGCACCTTTTAGAAGCTTTTTGGTGACATTAAACCAGAGCCCCCCTCTTGTAGCCTCCTCTATTCACTTCAACTACCCTCTCTTTGACTCTCTCTAAATCTTTTCTGGCTTGTAGGGTTTTTAAAATCAAATTTTTGCCCACATATTCTCATCGTGATTGTGCTTGTATGCGCGTTGGCTCTGTCTCTCTCTTTCTCTCTAAAGCTGGGTCACCTTGAAAGCCTCTTTCACCCTCTCAGATCAGTCACTTTGCTGACAAGTATTCGCGCTTCGCTCAGTTTTCCATTGGTGATGCAGTGTGAGAGAGAGAGAGAGAGAGAGAGAGAGAGAGAGAGTAAGAAAAAGAAAGTGAATCTAATTAATGTAATACGCCCAATCTTTGGAGACTTGCAGTGTTTCTGGAGCACTGCACAAAGCAGGTTTCGACTGACCTGACCACACATACTGTCATACACTCATGGTCAGATTATCAAATGATGTGCCACAGGGCACAGACACAGAACATAGCTCCATCCTACCAAACAACACTCCTCCAAGTCCCAGAGTCCATACTGCACGATGTCAGTATGGAGGCATAAACACCCACTCCTTTTCAAAGTGTCAGAAAGGCTTCATTGTTGTGACATCTCTAAAGTGAAAGTGAAAGCTATTCCTTCAGTTTTTCAGGCAGACTTCTGAGCAAGGCTCTAACAAAATAATCTATCCATTCATCCATTTTTCATAGCCAATCATCCTGTGCAGGGTCACAAAAATGACAGAGGCCCCTGAGCACTTCAGGCATGTTTTAACATAATATATGTGAAAGGAAATTTAGGATGTTTTACACTTTGGTTTTTATACAGTATAAATACGAAAGATAAGATACAACGTGTGAATTTAGAGGTGCTTGTAGGCGGATTTTGTTACCTTTGGACAGAGCCTGTTTCCCCCTGTTTGCACTCTTTGTGCTAAGCTAAGCTAAGCTATGCTATGCTAACTGGGTGCTGGCTCTGGCCTTATTATCTTCTCATCTTACTCTCAGCCAGAAAGCAAAAAAGCATATTCACAAAAATTAAAACTATGTCTTTAAAGACAACGCCAACTGATGCAAGCTATACTGCATATGGTGTGTTTTAGAATAAACAGCAAAAACTAGACAGATCTTGACGAGTATACAGGCATGTATGCACTTATATGAAATACAAATGGCTTTCATTAGTAGTGAAACTGATAGCAAAAACAGATTTAACTGATCATGAATGTGTTTAAAAAAAAACTGAGTTGGGATTGAGGCCCTTTGTGTTTGTGAATTTATCAGGGATTGTTGCCATGATGTTGGCAGATTTTGGGGGTGTGTGCGGTGACAGCACTGACCGTTTGCTTTATGTCTGGGATACCGATGCGAAACACCATCATGGCAATGTGGGTGTCCTCAGATGGCACAGTGCCTGTGCTGCGCTCCTTCAGCCTCCGCTGCTGCTGCTGCTGCTGCTGCTGCTGCTGCTGCTGCTGCTGCTGCTGCTGCTGTATGTGATTGGCTGGCTGTTGGTGAGTGGGTCCAGGATTGGACGAATAGGGGTTTGTGGTATGTCCAGGGTTCCCTGAACGGACCTGTCTGTCCCCGGTGGGTCTTCCGGACAGTTTACCGGACTGCCTGTGTCCCTCACCCCTGCCCCCCCGCGACAGGCCTCCTCGCCTGACCTCCTCCACCGTCTCCTCTTCATCGTCTTCCTCTTCCCCCTCCAGCTCGCCGTTCTCCTCCTCCTCCTCCTGGTCCTCATCACGCTCCTCTTCTTCCATTTCTTCCTCTTCCTCTTCTTCCTCGTCCTCTGCCCCTGGATAGAGATGTCGATTGTTTCCCAGCATCCTTTGTTGCTCCTCGTCGCTGGACAGGGGGCTGAATGGCATCGTCATGGCGACAGAGAGGGCGGCACAAGTGGCAACACCATCATTCCCAGAGAGACACTGCAATGTGGGGAGGGAAGAGAAGACTTGATCAAAACCGAGACAAAGAAAAACTACAGAAAAAGTTTATAAGGAGTAAGTTTATTCTCTGACCAGACCTCCATACCACCACACTCAAGTGACTGCTGCACTTAGAGACAGTAGTACTTCTAACCCTCACTGCATGATGACATACTATTCACACCTCATGTATAAAAGAACCATGTATAAAAGATGTGTGCTGTTTATTTTCAGCTTCCAGACTCTCACCAGACTTTCAGACATCCTGCATGTGCTGTTAAACTCAAGATTTGCAGAACAGTGTGTAAGTTAGCACTGTGTACAACTGTGAAGAGTAGTATTATTGAGGGCCCACATCGTAACCTTGAGAATAAAACCTTTGAAGAAGTAATTCCTCTGTAGATATAAAAGACACTAGACTAACAGTTAGCAGAGAGACCCAATAATAATGATATCAACTGGTCTCTCTGTCCATCTTTCTATTTGTATGTCCACAATTTGTGGCAATTACCATCATGGGCTGTCATGAAATTTGGTAAGTACCCAAAGGATAAATTGTTGTGTTTTGGTGACATCCTGACCTATAGCTTAGCACAACCATCAGGCAAAAAATGTCATACCATTTACACAAGAAATATCAAAATCAGTTTGACAAGGATTTCCATGACTTTCATTGAGCACATCTGGAAATTGACTCTTTACATTTTGGATACTTCGAAAGCTCTCTTCAGCCAAATACTTCAACTTTGCAACATAATGTCATTATAAAATAAGCAGGTTTCTCCTTGAAGGAAAACCTTTTGATTTGAATGATGCCATAACCTTTCTTTTAGCACTTCCATCAGGACAAACCTAACCTCAACACTGGTAAAGCTCTAAAATAGAAAACCCAACAGTGGTTTGTCCAGCATATTGTATTGTATATTATGTATTGTTGGTTTTAATCAACAAGGATCTCAGACTTTAAATATTGTTACAATAAAGCTGCTGAGTACAATCAACAATTTAAATGAGTTCAGTTCCTGTGTGAAAAAGCCAACATGGCCCTCAGTAGCTGATATATTGGTCTAACTATACACAGCAGACTATTCATCACTGCACATCTTCTATGCAGACACTCTTAATGGACAACAGCTCTTCATGTGATAAACTATACACTCTTATGCTCTTGCCATCACCCCTGAGAGAGCCAAGAGGCCACTTTAGAGCATCAGTGATGCAGTGCTGCATTCAAGTACAAGCTGAGCAAGATAACAGATCTGTCCCTGGTGGCTCCTGGTTGGCTCTGCTTGCTGTTTCAGGATTTTCAGCACCACTACATTCTGGACAGCTCCACACAGAACCAAAGAGCAGAATAACAAACGGCAAAGAGACAGGGCTTAAATTCACACCAGAGGACTGTAGAGACCTCAAATACACACTTGATCTGAAAGTAACAAGAGTGAAGCTGAAGTACAAGTTTTAGGCATTTCTACTTGAAGTGCTAGTTTATAGTTCTACTCCATTACATTTATTAAATAGTCTACTTTTTTTTAACACTGATTGCACCCATGATCTGAACACTATGCAAACACAAAACTGTATAAAACAAAATTTCAATTGAAAGTTTCTCATCTAAACATTCATCCAGAAACAAAATCCATATTGAGTAGCTGTTTGTTTTCATTTTACTTCAATGAATATATAGTACAGAATAATGAGCCAACTTTAAATTGTAAATGGTGTGTGTGTGTGTGTGTGTGTGTGTGTGTGTGTGTGTGTGTGTGTGTGCGTGCGTGCGTGCGTGCGTGCGTGTGTGTGTGTGTGTGTGTGTGTGTGTGTGTGTGTGAGTGTGTGTGTGTGTGTGCGTGTCTGCTTGTGATGAGGCAGCTAGAAGACATAGCGGAATCAGAGCCATGTTGTAAAGGGGGGGAGGGAGTGTTCACAGAATGTCAAGACTTTCCTCATGGGACAAATTACCAGTTTCCCGTTAGACAAGAAACATGAAGGGAGAATAACGAATGAAGAAATGCCACAAGAAAATGAAAAAGAAAAAGTGGACAACAGGACCTAGCAGATGGCAAAGAATATCCCTTTCATGTCTCACATCTTATTCCACATGAAAAATAAAAGCATTTCCGTAAGGAGAGATCATTACAACTTTCTATCATGCAACTTGCTCCAAGAATGTTCTTGAATAACGTATCATTTATTGGATTCCAGGGGCGCAATATAGTATATACGTACAGTAGTTTGAGCCATTTGGAGGCAATACCTAAAATAAATTAAATTGCTTTACAGAAAATTGGAATTCTTACCACAATTCTTCACCTGATCTAATAAAAACAAAAGATTATTTATTTGTGTTCAGAAATTATGTGTCTTCTCTCTCTGTCTCTTTAATTTCCCCTCACTTCTCACAAAAACACACACACTCTGTGAGTGCATGAGTAGTTGTGACGAATACTGACTCTCTGGCAGCATTTCAGCCTACAACTTTTGAAAACCTAGCAGGCAAACTCCTGTTCAGAGTCATGAAGAAAGATGGAGATGGCAGACAAAGTGCAACAAACTGTAGAAGTTTAACAGACACAACATTCAGATTGCATCACCCACTAATACAGACAAGCATCTCAGAGGACACATACTTGTAACACTTGACAACCAAGCACAAATGATGAATCATTATTATTACTTTGTAATAGAGTATTATTTATCATTATTGACGCATTAACCTGTAAGTGGCATAAATTGTACTTTTACTACTGCATGTGCACTGTGTCTTGGGTTGTTATATCCAAATCAATATTATTTTATAATCTCAATCTATGTTTTGGTTGTAAAGTATTTATGTGTAAATAGTGAATAGTAACTTCAGCCATAAGATAAATGTAGCGGAGCAAAAAGTGCAGTATATGTCAAGTATAAAGTTGCATAAAATGGAAGTAACTAAAATTATACCAGTACTTGAGTAAATGTTAACATAAATTAGTATGAACTGGGCTCTTGTTATAAAGTTTCTACAGCTAGATAAAGTGTATTTTTAAAGTGCCCATATTATGAAAAAATCACTTTTTCTGGGATTTGGGGTGTTCTTTTGTGTCTCTGGTGCTTCCACACACATACAAACTTTGAAAAAAATCCATCCATGCTGTTTTGAGTGAGATACAGTTTCTGAATGTGTCCTGCCTTCAGTCTCCTAGTGAGCTGTTCAAAATCGGCGTGACGTCACAGTCCGAAATGAGCTGGCTAACCACAACCGTTAGCTTGTTAGCATGCTAACAGTTAGCATTAGCATGCTAACGCTAATGCTAACGCTAGCATGCTACGTCGTTCTCAATAGCAAAGCACTGCTACAACACACACAAGTTCACCATAATCTACAAAAGAACTACTTACATGTGCGCCCTCATTTAGAAGTCTCCCAGCTAATCCTGCCTTGTAACTGACCAAAGTTGGAGAAACAGGCTTTCTTTTACTGTCTCTAGAGTTAGCTAGCTGACATGCTCTACATCTGAACTACTGAGCATGTGCGAGTACAATCAAAGATAGTACAGAAGAAGAAGATGAAAAGAGGTCTCACTCTGTAGCTAAAACAGAAACCAGGTGAAAATAGGATCTGCAGCAGTGAGAGAGAGCTGTGCAGTACAACAAAAATATAGTGTTTTTGGAAAATTAAACCATGTAAACCTATTCTGGTACAACCTTAAAATACAGTTATGAACCTGAAAATGAGCATAATATGGGCGCTTTAAAGCTTCGGAAAAGGTTAAAAGCAGGGCTCCAGGCTAACTTTTTTCACTAGGAGCAATTGAAAATGTTAGGGGCACACACCGTAAATCAACATGCTAACCAAATATTCACATTTCTACTAATTTCCACTGTCTTATTAAAAAATACTTTGATAATAGATGCAGAAATTACAATGTGCTGTTTCAAATTCAGTGTCACTTTTGAAGATCCAACATAGAAAGTAAACTGACAGCCCCATCTCTGTCATGCCAGTAAAAAAAATATACTGTATATATATATTTTTTTTATTATTGTATTTGTATATAATTTTTTTTTATTTTCATCATGACCGTTTTTAATTGCTCTTTAATGTTTCATGTAAAGCTCTTTGAATTGCCTTGTTGCTGAAAGGTTCTGTAGAAATAAAGTTGCCTTGCCTTACAACCTCAGCCTGTCAGTCAGTAACCAGGGCATAGAAACCACTGTTGTGCCTGCTCGTCGCCGAGGAAGTGAAACGTCAACCGCACCGCGACCGCTTTCGGCTCACCATTAATATCATATCGCAGCAAACACTGTCTGCGTGAAGTTATGAAAAACTGTAACCACATTTGAAACCACTTTATCCGTACCGAAATTTCGACGTTTACCGTGTAAAAAAAGGGGGCAAATTTACTGGTCGCACATGTGCAACTGGATGTAAAATTCAGTCGCACACTCAAATTTTGGTCTCAAAATGCGACCATTTGGTCGTGTTCTGGAGCCCTGAAAAGCCTGTCTTAAATGTAAATAAAAATGAATGTGGCCCTTTATATAAAGCTGTTTCTGACAATTTAGAGGAGTGTTGGAGGAATTTAAGAATAACAACCAAATTAAAGGTGCAGTAGGTAAGAATTATAAAACTAACTTTCTGTCATATTTGCTGAAACTGACCCTAAGTTTGAGTAGAACTCAAGTGCAATTTGCAAAAAATCCACAGCTCCCTGTTCAGATGCACCAATCAGGGCCAGAGGAGGTGTCTAACTGCGTGTCAATCAATGCTCATGCACAAACATTTATTCTCCCTTGTGGGGGGAGGGGCTTAGGAGACTGTTTTGGGCTTTAGCGGAAAGGGGGAAGGGACTGAGAAGTTGTCGATGTTTAAATTTGTTGGCTAAGTCCTGGATCTTTGCAATCATACCTACGGCACCTTTAAAGCAAGCTTGTCAGACTAAAGAGAAAGAATAGACGACAGGGGAGGAGAAGAGGGATGGAAAACAAATTGTTGGACGAAATTGATTAATAAAAGAGACAAGGGCACAAAGACAAAGACAAAGAGGGGGAGAGGGAGAAAGAAGCAACGTCCGTACAATCTTGTCAGAAAGTTGACTAACCAGAGAGGGGTACCTAAAGCAGATATGATAATAAATGGAAGTGAACAATCCATATTTTTGCATAGTGCTGACTTATCAAAGATAGGGGAAGCTAGAGAGGAAGGAGAGGGAAGAGGACAAAGGGGGAAGCAGTCAGGTAAGGGGGTGTTATTAGAGAGAGAAAAAGACAACAGTAACAGACATGAAGAAGAGGATAAAAAGAAAGGAAGGAAATGAAAATACAAGTGCTTTAACAAAGGGGAGAAGAAGCAAATTGCAAACAAGAATCAAAGCGTAATGGTAACAGATCTTATATTTAGCATCTTAGCATGGTATCATTTGCTAATTAGCAGTAATCACAAATTACAACTGAGGCTGGTGGGAATGTCATTGGTTTAGCAGGTATTTGGTCAAGATATGTCCCTCTGAGCCACAAATGTCAACCTCACGATGACGGAAAAATGAGAGAATGAACAATAGGATGTGTCCTCTGGGGACCACGAATGTATCTACAAAATGTCATGTCAATCCATCCAATAGTTATCGAGATGTTTCAGTCGGGACCGAAGTGGTAAACGGCCGACCAACAGACCGACATAGCATGGCTAAAAATGTGAGGAGGGGAGTTAAGGGGAGAGAGGAGCACATTATAAGGGAAAGGTGCCAGAGATACAAGAAAATGACACGCATGGATGGATTAGAGAGAGTGATAGTACAGTAAGAGACAGGAGAGGGAGGATAGAAAAGAACAAAAACAGCAGCGATATTGTGATGGAGCAGGGAAACAAAAGAACATTGAAAGAGAACAACGAGGAAAGGAATTGAATGTGAAAGGTGGCTGTGGAATCAGAGTTGGAGATGGTGGAGAGCAGAGAGTAGGCAGAGATGATGAATCTGGGCTTGAACCACGATACCACCAGCAAAAAATGTTTGGTTGAAGCTGCCAAAAGCCAGAGCTAATATTGATAGTCATTGTATTTAGATTTGGCCTTTTTCCATATTTTCATGCCAAAAGGTTTAAAGGAGTCCCTCTTTCTTGTAGAATTTGTAGAAAAGACTCCGAAAGAGCATTTAGACCCTCACAGGCTGCTATAACACTCCCCTGAAGTCATAATGAAATTTATTTTATGGCGAGAAGCTCCTTAAAGCAGGTAGAAGTTGCTTTCATTGCAGCTTTTACTGACTGACACTTTGAAGCTATTGAGTAAATTCCACCCACACCACACAATGATCACCAGCCCTCTGAATATGGCTGGTGTGACAGACCGGTTTGTCACACATTCTAAGTTATCTATTCATATTTTTTCCAAGGCTATATTAGCCAAATATTGGCTAATCCTTTGTGGATCCAGGCAGCAGAGAAAATGAAAACAGAGTTAAAAGGCTGAATCCAAACTTTTGAGAGAATCACTTATCGTCAATTAAGCTGGAACAGGTCAGGACAGAGGGAAAATTATGAGAGAAAGTGATTATCAGTTCCCGAGAGAAAAGTCATGACTCACACATAAAAGACTGTCATAATGAATGCTGAGTGTGTGTGAGCTCATGTGTGTCTTTCTGAGTGAAGATGACGAGGGCGATGGAGCGATTAGATATTGCCCTATGCCAACAAGTGATAATCATCTTCTCCGCTTCATATGTCTCTGTCATAAATCTTTATCTCTCGCTCATTCTCTGTCATTCTCCTTGGATAACTGTTTCAGTTTCAGGTCATACTTTCAGTCAGCTTGGCAACTTAAAACTATATTAACCCTCCTGTTGTCCTCGGGTCAAATTTGACCCCTTTTCAAAAGGTTTCTATATCAGAAATTTTGGTTTTCTTTCAAACAAATTGTCAAAAAGAAATAACGTGGATGGTTCCCCTCAACGCTCTTCACAAGTAAAATAAATGATCAGTTCACTACTTTCATTGAATTTGGGTGTTTTATTCAATTTTATAGCATTTAAAGAAAATAATTGATGAAATAACGTTGAAAAGAGCTTCAAAAATGTTGAAAAAAAGGACAAAAACATCTGGAAAATCTTCAAAAACACACACATCTCATCAAACTTGACTGAGCTGCTGATAGGTGAAACTCAGTTTTGGTACCAGGTGCTTTTTTCTATTTTGTTTTCCACTGCAGGAAGTATCCCCTTAGTGTAGGCAATATTCTCAGTTGATTGCCATAGTGATGCTGCGTGAAACTGCCGTGACATCATCTTCAATGTGACACCTTTCACATCAGCAATGATGTCTGAAAATGTCATACTGTTCCTTGAAAGAGGGGCAGGGTAAATCTCCTAAACCTAATATGCATGCTAAGCTATACAGATTGGTAAATTAATGGACATTAGAAAATGGAAAACTTAATTCATTTCGCTGGTACGCTCACAAACATCTGACAGCTTTAATATGTATCTGTTCTGTCGGCTGTGTCGCTTTCAATAGTGTTTGTTTTTGAGTCTCAGATTTAAAGTGATGGTTCGGAGTAATTTCACCCTAGGGTCCTTTGCACCATGACCTCGAGCCAAACACCCCCCCAGAAGCTTTTTTCACCTGGGTCGAACATTGGGAGAGTTAGCGTACAGTAGCGTTATCAGCTGAATAGCTTAGCGCAGGGGCTAATGGACCCACGTTTGTATCTCGTAAGTTACCCCACTAATATTTGCCCGAAATGATACCAAGCTTCTACACTAGTACAAATAGGTTATGCACTCATAAAACAATGGATTGGAAAGTTTGTAAGTACACCAGAAGTTTATGTAAATAGCACTTGCCTGTTGACTTCTGCTCTCTGCTGTTGCTGCTGCTGCTACTGTTACCGGTAGTAAGAGCGCTTAGTCACGTCTACAAATTACAACACCGAAAAGAGATACAACAAAAATATTTATTAATTTAATGATTAAATAAGGTAATGTCTCCAAACTTACCTCAATTATTACTTGTCTCCTGCTAGTTATACTACAGCACTTACTTAAAAAAAAAAGTTAAATTAATAAATATTTTTGTTGTATCTCTTTTTGCAGCAGCAGCTAGCAGAAGAGAGCAGGCAAGTGTTCATAAACTTCTGGTATACTTACAAACTTTCCAATCCATTGTTTTATGAGTGCATAACCTATTTGTACTAGTGTAGAAATTTGGTATAATTTCGGGCCTTATTAGTGGGGTAAGTTACGAGATACAAACGTGGGTCCATTAGCCCCAGCGCTAAGCTATTCATCTGATAACGCTACTGTACGCTAACTCTCCCAATGTTCGACCCAGGTGAAAAAAGCTTCTGGGGGGGTGTTTGGCTCGAGGTCATAGTGCAAAGGACCCTAGGGTGAAATTACTCCGAACCATCACTTTAAGACACAGTAGTGTGTTATGCAACCCAAAGGCTATTTCCTTGCTTTTTATGATGTGTTGATATGGTGTTATGTAGCTATATCTGAATCTTAATCATCTGCAGTCTTTTACAGCATGTGACACAGCATTTTGGGCATTCATTGTTGCTCTGTTGACTGTAAAACTCTATATAGGATACACATGGTTCTCATGGATTTGTTTAATTGTCTATTGTGTCCCTATAAACACCTGGAGCTCATCCATCAGATTCGTCCTGGGATTAACCCTGACCTAGAAAGGAAAGACACATCACCACTAGCTTATTTTTGGCCATACTAAAATGTTTTACTTTCTATTAACATGCATTGTGCATTATTGTATTGTAATCATTTGTAGTAAATTGTGAACTCCAGTTGTAAATGTACCGAACATGCACTCAAATCAGCAAATGAAACAGGTGGCTGGCGGCTCGGGTGGTAACACACTTGAAATGTTAAGATATTCATGAATAGGGAATAAATGAGATGAGCCATTTAACATCTGTTTTAAAAGACGCAAAGCTCAGGAGGAAGTGGCATGTTTAGCAAATCTGTGTTTTGGCAAGGGAAAGATGGATTTAATGTTTGTTTGTTAACACACAGTTTCCAGGTGTAAATGTAATCCAAATAAATCCTGTTTAAAAATCCTGCAGAGGGAAATGGGGTTAAGAAACAGCATTTCTACTTCTACTTAAAGGGGTTTTAATATCACAGAAGTGAGAAGGAAAATGAGGTAACTTTGCTGGGTGACTTGCTGGATTCTTGACCTGGTTCTACTAAGCTTCAATCCATCTATCTGTTTGATGCCAGCAAACGACTGATATCCCACCAGCACAGTGACATTTAACCTCCCTCCCTCTCTCTTTTTATCTCTCCCAAACTATCTTCATGTGCTCTCTCACTGCCTCACACTCTCTCCTCTCTGGTTCACCCTCTCTTTTACAGTATGTAGGACATTGCGTGGATATAGAGAGATATTTTCAGTGTCTTGGTCCCCAGGAAATTTCACTGGGAAACTTCCAAAGAACAGATCGCCCCACTTTCCTGCCACTAAACTGGAACGGCCAATTTCCTTCCCTCCTTGTTTGACATCTACACACAAAATGGCACTCTGATGCACACAAATGGACACAAACCTTCTGTACAACCTGTTTGGTGTGTGTGTGTGTGTGTGTGTGTGTGTGTGTGTGTGTGTGTGTGTGTGTGTGTGTGTGTGTGTGTGTGTGTGTGTGTGTGTGTGTGTGTGTGTGTGTGTGTGTGTGTGTGTGTGTGTGTGTGTGTGTGCGCAATAATTCTCACCCACAACCACAATCCTCTATCAACCTGTGCATACAGATGGATAAAGGCTAATAATGTGTGTAAACTTTGATCCTCCAGCACTAAGGCGTTTTCTGTACGTCACAGAAAATATCAATCTAAGCTGCAAGGACCCAGGGGATCTCAAGCAAAGGAGAACGAAGCCACATGTTCTACGCACGTTCTGATGTAACCATCCCTGGTGCCAATAAACTAGGGTGAGCACCAGTTAAGGAACCTGGTTTGAGTTTGAGAGGAAAGGATGGGGTGAATATCAGCGTCACTGGTGTTCTCATCATGGAAATTTCACAGAATTAGGCCCAGGACAACTGTAAAAGACGACCAGCACATTTTGTATCCCAGAATCCCCCTTCTGGGCAGCTTACACTCACCCATCTTATCATATCTACACTCAGCATGCCAACAGGATCACAAACAGCAATGCTAGCAGCTCTGTGAGACTATTTTTACAGCAGTGATTTGAGCTAAATGCTAATGTCAGCATGTTAACAATGATAATGCTAACACGCTGATGCTAAGCAGGTATAATATTTAACATGTTCCCCATCTTTGTTTAATGGGTTAGCCTGAAAACATTTGTTAAAGCAACAGGTTGGAAGCGGAATTGTCCATTACATTACATTATGCAAGATTGCCAGATCAGGTAGCGGATCTGTAGTTCGAATGAGACATAAAAGGACATTACGACAGCGGAAATGGACAACTCCTCTTCCAACCTGTAGGGGGACCGAAGCGGGAAAAGTTCTTTAGTGTTGCTTTAACTGGAAGGGCACTCAGAGAACGCAGACCTCCGCCAAGGCATGCACTCTCATCTCACAATGTTAACCTTTCAACTTGAGGGGGTGTTCACATGAATTTATTTTTCCGATTATCACAGCCCCATATGAATACAGCACAAATGCCATCTCACAGTGTGAACCAAAGTGAAGAATTTGGATCCACTGAAAATGTAATGGGTTCTTCCCTGGCCAATGCTACAAACATCCACCCAAGTTTCATGAAAAGTTGGGCCAGTAGTTTTCCGTAATCCATAATTCTGACCTGAAGATGGTGCTACAGATGATGTTAAGGTATCACCAAATTTGTTACATTTAAGATTCATCATATGGCAACAATGAATGTCAAATTTTGTGCCAATCCATCTAGTGGAGTGACACATTTAAATGGTTGGTGGTACTGCTAAAAGAAACACAAGTTATTAGGATTCATCTTCTGGGCACCATGTACAAAATGTCATGACAATCAATCCAGTAGTTTTGGAGCTGGACTAAAGTGATGGACAGAGCGACTTTAGTCTTCATAAAAACCATAATTTATCATAAATGTATGGCCTCCTACTTTCAAACATCCTACTGTGGGACTATAAATTTACCTTACCCATATTGTAATGTATGCAATGTAAGCAAAAACCAAAACACTCCAACTGCAAACCACCCGCCAACACATTCATGCTTACAAGAAATCAAAAAGCCTTCACACCGACAATAAGCCCAAAGACATCTATCCAATTCTGCCTCTCTGATTTTTGAGCATCAAAAGAGATGGTACAGTAGTACAGGAAGAGGATTTAAAGACATGTTGCGGAATAGCAATAAAACTAATTCCCAGTGGGCTTCCCATATATAGACAACGTTGGATTATAGTGAAGATTTGAGTGGGTGTATGAAGCTACATAAAGACCCAAGAAAGAAAGATCTCTTGAATGAGCTCTTCCTGAGGGGTAAGAGTGACCTCGTAGTTAATTTCCCTGTGGTTCAAAATGGTGTTTATCTCAGGCTATCAAACACTGTGACTAATAGGGTATATTATCTGTTCAAATCATGTTTTCCAGAGTATTAGGCTCAGTTTTAATAAATGTTAGCCGGAAGCAGCACCAGTCAAATCTGAAAAATGATCATCAGCACTAGTAATTTCAAAAAACTTATCTTTCTTACCTGACTTAAGGCTTTCTATTCTCTCCCCCTTTTGTGGACTGCATAGGTCACCTACAGTAATAATTTGTATACAAATGTTACTACAAGGTTGCTGATGTCCCTTGAGCCAGAGGATAGCTCATTTGCTTAGCTATTGATCAAACAAAGGTTGAGTTCTTCACAAAGAGCTGTCAAATTTTGACAAAGAGCAATAAGCTACAAATCTTATTTTGGAGAGCTTTGGCAGTAATAGTATAGCATACTGTAAAGAATATTATAGTTTTGTTTTTAACCTTAAGAGCTAAAATGTCACTGAATGCACTGAACCTAGAAATATTCAGTTATTCCAAAAGTGGTGTATCTACACTGCATTTCCCAGTGACAGAAGGAAATGTAAAGAAGCCACAGTGTTTGTTAAAGCTTCTCTATTCTCCATAGAAGAGACAAAGACAGTCAATCAGCTGGGGAGCCAGAGAGCCGAGATCACATTCAAATAGCCTGCTAATTAATCAACTTTATTAGTCATCGTCACTAGATCTCAGTGGGATGCATATAATCTGTACTTGTTTTCTGTTAGCAGCTACATACGCTGCTTGTTTCAGAGAGCTGAGTATAATATTATAATTCACACAGACTCATCTTGTCTGGGTGAAGAGCTGAAGTGGTTCGGCTCAGAGTGGCCAGACCCACTTGCGTCTATCTAGGGCCATACTGAGGGCCAAGTTGGGGCTATTAGTTGGCAGTGCATGGGGAGCTAATGAATAAATAAGCCACAATGGGAGTAGCTGTAGGGGAGGAGACTGCCTGAACATACGAGGGGCTGTGAAATATTAAAGGTGGATGCTGTTTCATGGCTGCAGGCACCAAATAGGAGCCTGACCATGTGGTCGTCCCTTTTTGTTTTCTACAGGCCAACAGCAAATCACCCATCCAACTACATGTGTCTCACTGGTTCACATTCACAAGAGCCTGCTGGATTTCTATTTTGCTTCTCTCTTTAGAACAATGTTGTTTGAAGTCCTGTCAGAAGCACCGACTGTCAGCAGAGTCAGCGTAGCAATGCAAGTTTTGATCTCGATTCACTGGGAGTTGACCAAAGCTGGGATCGTAATGAGCATGCAATGCAACAACGACAATATATATATATATATATATATATATATATATATATATATATATATATAGATAGATATGGTGGTTGATATTAAGCACCAGGAGACATGATGAGAGCTGTGATTTACACTCACTCATACACTGTAATGAGGTAAAAAGAGCAGAGGGCCAAACACTGGACAAAGCTGTTGTGGTTTGAGAAAGCATTGTTTGACCAAGGGAAGAGGAGTTTTTTCTTTTTCAGCTCCCTGCGGTTCAGCAGCGGCTGAATCAGCACTTCTTCCAGGAGGGTCTGTGGTTTCACATTGCAAGGCTTTTGAATGGAAAATCTATTTCCTCAGATAGATTCAGCATCCCAAATAGACACATCACTTAAACACTTCTTTCCCCCCACTCTATACTTAGCTGTTTCTCAGGATGGGATTCTTCAATACAGACTAAACAAATGCCAGTTCATTATCAACAATGAGTTAACAATAAAAAATCAATATCAACTCAGATTTGGTACAACTTAGCTACACATTTCTACTCTTTTCTCATAAATGACATTCACATGGCATGGTGGAAAGTAGCTAAGTACATTTACTCAAATACTGAATTTAATTAAACTTTAAGTTAATTGTGTTTTACTTGAGTATTTCTATTTTATGCTACTTTATACTTATACTTGCCTTAAAGAGGCAAATATTGTACTTTTTACTCCACTACATTTATGTGGCAACTATATATATATATATATATATATATATACTACAACACCATTAAAGAGGCCATTTTCTGAAAAAACAAGTACTTTTACCTTTGATACTTTAAGTACATGTGGCTGATAATTGCAACAACTGTTTATCTACTTGGAATTGCTACTTTTACTTAAGGAAAAGATCTTAGTTCTTCCTTCTTGACTGATCACAGAAAAGGCACGTGTTATGGGACAGTACAATCTTTATTTCCTCCCATCCCTGCTCTCTTGTGCAAAAACAGGTTCACCACCTTGTCCTTCATTTTAATAATTCACTGGGACTCGGCCACTTTTGATGTGCGACTGTCATCTGTTTCTTATTATCTGCCCTAAAAGTGAGAGATAAGTAACAAAAGAAGCAGAGGAGCCGAATGACTGTGAGCCACAGATTCAATCAGACTTCACAAACTCCAACCACAGAGGGGAAAGCCATCACATGTTCACTGTTTTAATCTAAGCTATGTAGGCCAATCAATGTCTCCTTTTGCTACTATCCATGCATTCCTCCCTCCATTTCCAGCTTTTGTCTACTTGTTCTTCTCTCTCTCTCTTCTGCTCATTCGCCTCCTATAGTTAGGGCCGACAATCTTAACAACCTTCGAATCATCAGCATCACTTCTTTCTGTTCTCCGCCTCTGATAAAACACCTGATCTTTGCAGAGATCAGAGTAGGACATGTGTTGTATAGTGTACAAATGTATGCATGCTGTAAGTCTGAGCGTGCTATCGTGAATGTGTATGGGAGTGTGTCTGTGCACATGTCACCATCAGATCCTCCCCCCTCCGTTGGCTAATTTCACATCCAGCACTGCCTATGAGGGAACTCACACTGTCAGATGTCCAGGCGAGCTGGCAGGATGCTGTATCTCATATATCACCACCATTCACGCAGCCACAGCCCCTTCCACTGTTACTATAAATTCTGCCAGCTGTGCTTCCATTATTAATGCAGCAAGACTCCCAAACCTTCCCTGGCCCGAACATCGCCGATTCATCATCTCCCATAAACTTTAACACACCCACTGCTGCCTACTGCTGGTGCAAGGTGACACAGATAAGCAGGCAGATAACCACACCAACACACACGTCTGTCCATGACAAGTTCATTGTTGGAGGAGGAGGCAGGCAGAGAGGGAGAATCAGTATGAAAACCAAAAATAACACATTGCATCTTGATGACAGATCAGTTACTGTTTAAAAAAGACTTTAGTTCAATATGGAAGCAGAGGACCGTAGCTCAGTGAAGGTAAATTTACCTATTTTCTTGCGCTATCTTCTTTTTAGCAACAAATTGAGATATAATACTGGTATTTAATGAGGTTGCAGGGAGAGAAAAAGAGAGGGAGAGGAACACATAAACACTCTTTGTAATGTCAAAGCAAATCATTACATTAGAAATGTAGAGTCAAAAGCTAAACCACGCAGAATGCATTTTCCGTCAGCTGAAGTTTTTTTCTGACAGGGCTTACTCAGTGACGAAAACAAAGAGATGTACCTGACACCTTTCAGTCACAAAGTAGCAAACCTGACACTTTGAGTTTGCACAAAGTGCCGAATCACACACAGTGACAGTAACGTCAGCAGAAATATCAAGAACACCACAAAGATCCTGGAATGAACTTGACAAGCTTTTCGACATTCATTTTAACATATGGATGAATTAAACTACTGAATGATAACTGAAACATCATGGAACTAAAAGATCTAAAATTATAATATTTATTAAATGATATGAAGCAGGACAGATTGATTTACAAAAATCTTCATAAATATCTAGTTGAAAGTGCAGTATGCATTGTCAAACAAGATCACATACAAACCAAAAATTTATTTGAATTCAATATATGGCACAATGCCTCCTACACCTTACACAGATCTTATGCGTTTCAGTTTGGTTGAATCAAATGTGCCCCTCACAGATAAAAGAACGTGAAACACTCGCTTTGGTTGGATACTCTTTGACAGCTGCTCACGATAGGATATCAGGCTGTAATGCTGCTCTCAACGCTTATGGGAATAACGGTGAGAACAAATCCTGAATTTCCAGCAAAAAACATGGAAGTGTTTATGTGTTTGAACTCATTTGATGTCAAAAAAAAAGAATTAAAATTTAGTTTTTTTGGAGACTTTGTTGGTGAAACATTGGAATCAACTTTATACAGCAAATTAATCATTGCATCACAAATCCACCTACCATAGCATTTATAAATCATAAAATTGAAGTTGTGGCCAGTTAGCTCAGTTGGTAGAGCAGGTGCACATATATAGAGGTTTACTCATCAACACAGCAACCTCAGGTTCGACTCTGACCTGCGGCCCTTTGCTGCATGTTATTTCCCCTCTCTCTCCCCTTTCATGTCTTCATCTATCCTGTGAAAATAAAGGCCTTAAAATGCTCCAAAAAATAATCTTTAAAATCGAAGTAAAGATCAAAGACTAATGCTCTTAAAAGCTAACAGTATGAATTACCAATCCTTAAATATCTAAGTTGTATTTACCACCTGAAAGCTGATATGAACAGTGCTTTCAAGTATGAAGCTCATATCTACTGTCTTTCCCACAGGACCTGAAAGCAGCATTAGATCCTGTGACTGATGCTTATGCTGCTGCCTTCAATTGTGCACAAACACACAAACATACACATACACAAACACACTGATCATCATCCCGGGCCAGCACTGCTCTGCTGCCACCATGCATCTGCTGCTGCTAAAAATAGCAACCCCACTTTGATGATGCAGCGGTGGCTGTAGGGAGAACTAAAAAAAAACCACTCTACCCCAATGGCGCACTTAGCACTAATAAACTGAGAGTGTATTCATGATGTATGGAGGAGTCTGGCCAAAGCCCTCTAATCCCCCACCCCCATCCCACAACATCCTCGCCTCTAATTACCATGAATAAAGACTTTGCAACAGGACAGATGTGATTTGATGATTTGAAGAAACGATGTAGGAGAAAGTGCCAGAGCAATTGCATTAAAGATAAATTATAGATACTGTGTGTGTGTGTGTGTGTGTGTGTGTGCGTGTGTGTGTGTGCGTGTGTGCGTGCGTGCGTGCGTGCGTGCGTGTATGCGTGCGTGCGTGCTGGTAATGGGAGGGGGTATCCCTCTGGGAATCAAAGCCTGGCAGGGCATCGTTTACACATACAAACAAAAATGATCTCCATCCACACAAGCGTTTTAGCTCCGTAGCAGAACTAGTCTCTGCCCGTATTAACACGTCTGACAACGCATTTCCCATGACCATTCGCATACACTGGGCATGCACGTGCTAGTGTAAACAGGAAGCAGTTTGTCTAATGTTACTCTGTGGTTGAAAATGATGGATGTATAAGTTGAAAATACAGAAAATACTTTGGAGAAAGAACAACAATGGGGAAAAGTTAGACCAGGGATTTATTTGCTTGAAAGGTAGGCAAGCTTACCTAACCGATAAGACTGACTGATGGGCGTCATCGTTTCTAAAGGTCTCGTTTCTGTCCGTCCAGACTACAAAGCAACCCTGGAGTTTTAAAACGAGGTCAGCAGTGTTTCCAGGTGTTTTTAGGGGCTCGGAAGAGTAGTGTGGACGCAAGGCATAAAGATAGCAAAAAATATTTGTTTTTAAACGTAGTAGTGTGGTTAAAGCCTTACAGACATACACAACCAAAACTCCTGAGGTGAGCTTTCATATCTGTGTTGAAAAACACTGCATCCATATGATAACTTTTTATAAGTAAGTAAGTTGCAGTGTTTCCCTTTACCATTACCCTTTAGAGTAATTTTGAAATTGCTTTATGAGTAAAATGTCTGTTCTGCTACTCCATAATTATCTATAATCATGATACAACATAGCACTAAAACACTGTTTATTTGCAGCTCAGGACCATAGTGTTCGAGTGCACACAAAGTGATGCCATTTTTTGTCAGGCTGATACTGACAAAAATACTGAGAGTAATAATATCTAATAACTATATATCAGCAAATATTCTAATTACCCATGCTAGCAATGTAGCTCTATGGAAAGCAATGTTGTTTTATTGGTCAGTCCACTACTTTGGTCAAGACTGAAAAATCGTTGGGAGGATTGTTATGAAACTTTGTACAGACATTCACGATTCCTGAACGATTTATCCTAATGACAAGGGGATCCCCTGACTTTTCCTCCATTTGTTGTTCAAAGTGAGATAACTCCACAACTGTCAGATGGATTGACATGACATTTGGTACAGACATTCACGTCAGGATGAAGTCTACGTAATAACTTTGGTGATCCCTTGATTTTTAGCAATCTCAAAGGGTTATATTTTCTTTTAGGACTAAAATTCTCACAACTAACGGCATTCCCATCCGCCTCAGCCGTACATTGTATTTAGTGCTGATTACCAATTGTTAGCATGCTAACATGTGAAACTACGACAGTGAACATAGTAAACATTATACCTGCTTAGCATCAGCATGTTAGCATTATCACTATGAGCATGTTAGCATGCTGACATTTAGCTCGAAGCACGGCTTTGTAGAGCCTCACAGATTCGCTAGTATGGCTCGTTTTAACACAAATTACCTTATTGGCCTATATAGGGTAGCACAATGCAGGATATTTTAAAGTAGAACAATAAACTTTACTATCAAAGATGACAGTAACAGTAAATATTTCTGTAAACTTCACTGAATGAAAACATTATGAACTAAAAGGGCACTCGGAGAGCACAGACCTCTGCCAAGGCCATGATCTATCTCACAATGTTAACAAAGGTAAAATAAAAAAAGAAAAAAAAATAGTGTGTATCCGCCCGGGATTTGGATCAGTTCAAAAAATGTAATGGTTTCTTCCTTGGCCAATGCTACATCCTTCCACAAGGTTTCATTAAAATCAAAAAGACCAGCATCTACCGACACTCCAAGACAATCTAAACAAAACAAATTAATTTAAAAATGTATTTAAAAAGTATGGAAACCTCAGATTACAATGAATTTTAACACTCAACACTCTGAAGCTTACTCCTAGACATCACATCCCTTTAAATCAAAGGAGATGTGTTCCACGGCATACAGGCATCCATTTTTTGCATTACGCCAGGTAGAGAAAATGGTACTGTAATGACGGCGCCCCTGTCTCCCAAACACCCTGACAGCCTATTACGTAACACCAGACAGAACCATCACTTTGGAATGATGAAAGTCACAGACGGTGTAATGATTAGTAGAGATGGAGACAGAGCGACTCACTTTGAGATAGGTGGATAGAGATAAACGACAGAGGAAAAGGAACAAGGAGAAACAAAAGAGAGGACAATGCTGAAGTAGGACAGAGCGCAGGGGAGGCCTGTCTGTCCCAGATCAGTCGTCTACCGCCGGCAAGAGAGGGAGAAGGAATGAGTGAGAAAAAAAGAGAGAAAGGTGTGAGAGAGTAAACGAGATGGCTAAATCTGGAGTTATGAACTACATCCCTACTCTGAGCAATGTAGCAAATACTAAAAAGAAAGTTAAGCCCTTGCATGTGGGCAAATATACCTGGAGAGAGACTGAAAATTATACAGGTGCAAAAACCTCATAAAAATTAAGGCTTTGATAGTAGGACTTTGACAAGTTGTCAGCACTGCATAACTGAACAGGGATAATCAGTCCAAAAGACACAGCATCACCTCCTTTCCATCCCTCCCCTGTGAAAGAGAATTCTGAATAAACATGACTTGAATTGTTTCCGGTTAATCAACATGTATCTTCGTCAAGGCCTGTTTTTTCCAATGCCATACAGGTAGGCTCTGCCTTAGTGCTGATACATTTTCCCAAGCTTTGTTGAAGTGAATGTCAACTGGTGGAAATGTCAACTGTGCAGTATCCTAAAGTGTGGCGTTTCAAATTAATGGTATTTCCCTGCTGACGGTAAACTGATTGTTAATTCACCGGCTCAGGTGGCAAATCATGGAGGTTTGCTGGACTTTGACTCTCTTTGTGCCAAACAACATCTGAAGTACAAACGACATGACAGTTAATCAACACTTAAACAGTGGCTGCATCGGCCTGTTGAACCAGATCAACTCGACCTCCACACGCCAAATTAACTGAGCTCCCAGCGATTCAATCAGAACAGATCTGGATTAAACTGGGCTGAACCTCTGAACTCCCTCACAATGACAGACTACAGTCTGATGCGTTTTGTCTGTTTCTCCCATCATTCAAAGGCAGCTAACATATCGTATAAATCTGACGAGCCTGAGGACTAGCTACACTGAACATCTCAGTGTCATACTTGTTTGACAGTGAAGGAATAGCTTTTATCAAACTAAGTCATTCATGGACAGGTTGCCTATTGATGAGGCAAGCAGCCTTATAAGATATAATGTTGTAGCTGTAGATTATTGCTGGACTCCAAAACGGTGCAGGAAAGGGACTTCTAACAGGGGTTAGCCTGTAGCTAAGAACAAGGTGACGACAACTAGGCCCATATATGAAGAAACACAACAAAAACTGTTTTAACTCTTTAAAAGTAAGTGCAACATTTAGACAAGGGGCAAACAATGCTGGTATTGACCTCCATCACAAAGTAGTCCCATTTCTGTGGACAGTAGCATATATTAGCAAAAGTTAAGTTAAAAATAAATGAATACAAAAGCCAGACAAGTAAATCGCGAAAACACCTATTATAATGATTAGGTGGACATACATTCCAGCCTCCATCACCCACCTCTGCCTTAGAAACTGCAGAATGGTCAAACAAATGTGAAACGGATTGCACTGCTTTTATCCAACATGTGCAGTGTAATGTGTTAATCAGATTGTTTTTATGTATAAGTGCCACTGAAACTGATCTATTGAGAGCTGGTGGCAATAAGTTAGCATGTAGCAACTGCTCCAACAGTAAGTGATGAGTGTGTTTGAACTTAGAGCACCACTCAAAGCAAAGTCATGTACCTGTTGCACATCAATGCTTAACAGAATATTACACATTACACATTATATTACACATCGTAAAAAGCACTTCACTGTTACAGTATGCAGCAATACAGACTACATGCTTCTCCAAATCCACCATTAATGAACTGATGGTGCTGTTAGAAGTTTTTACTATTACAAATTGCCCTCAGATCACATACTGTACAAAGCATTAATTGCATGTGCGTTTGTGTAAGTTACCATGACTGTGTGTGTGGGAGCTCTGCCCGGCGTATGCCATTGTCCAAGCCTCTGTGAAACCAAAACTGAACGCACAGCCACGTCTCTTGCGCTCGAACGCCTCCGACAACAACTGATTCGCAGTATAACTTTCAATTATGCTACATTATGCTGAAATCCTCCTCGCCGCTCTGTGCAACACTCTGCAACACAGAAATAGTTTGTGTGTAATTATGTGTGCCCTGTAAAGTGACCTGCTATCACCTTCATGGGGGCTGTGTTCAGTAGAGACAAAGGCATCTAAAAATAGCCCAAACTCAGGTGGAGAGATAATGAAAGGGGCTAACTAAACACATGTTCCCTGCTGGCAGGGTGACCCTTTTCTTGTAGAAGCAGCCGCTCGAGTGAGAAGACAGCAGTTTGAACATCCACTATCAAATTCATCTGCTGTTTAATGCATGGCAAAACACTTACTATAGCATTATTCCACAGTTTTAATGCTAAGGTGCATCTGTGTCCATGTTCATCCATGCATACCCTGCCTTACATGCTACAGTCAATGTCAGGGTAGCCAAAGTGTGATTTACTGGGTGATTTTATGCACTGATTAGCCTTTTCATGTGAGCATTGAGCTGTACACCAGATCTTCAGCAACTTTTGGCATGCATGAAAATGTACGTGGGAGGGATTATCAGTTTGATAACGATAAATCCAAGAGCTGACACGTAGCATCTCTTATACTTATACATCTACCTATATCTCTGTTTTTATTGATGGTGCCACATACATTGTCTGATTCCCTGTCTTGTCTTTGCCTCATCTACAAATCGGTGTCCCTTCACTGCTGCCTCCTCCTCTTTTTATTCTCCCACTTGCTTTCTTGTACCCTCTTCTTCTGCCTCTCTGTAAAGCTGGGAAAGAGTATTCATCTGCTGGCATCAAGGAGGAATCCACTGCCAAATACTGTTTGTGTCTGTGCATACCTCATCCAATCCATTCGGTTTTCTCATTTCATTTTATTTGCATTTCAAGTGTTTATTTTGTGCAACTGCTGTATATCCTCATTTAAAACTAGGATAGTACAGCCATGTAAGAGAGAAGTTATTGTGTTACATCAATGCAGTAAACTTGAACATGCAAACCTCCTCCCACCCCATGCAGCACACACACACATACATCCTGTTGACTCCAACACTATCCCTCCACAAACATGAAATCGTATTCTCCTTTGCTTTGCCATGCACCCCCCTCCATCTCCATGCATGTCTCCTTGAGAGAAGAGAAAACGGAAAGGCAGAAAAGAAAAGAAACATTCTTACTGTCTTCTACAATCCCTGATGAAATACAGAATTCCCCTCTGGAAAAAAAAGGGACAGAAGTAGGAAAAAGAGGAGGGGGAGCCCAGCGGTTGCCAGTTGCAGAGGAATAAGAAGTGAGGAGGGGCGAGCAGGAAGATGATGAAGAAGACTGTAGTTAAAGGGGGGGGGGGAATAGAAAGGAAAGACAATCACTGCTGCAACAATGAAGACCCTCCTCCTCCACAGCCGCCGCCGCCACGAGAAATTACAAGATGTCCAGCGTGCTGCTGTACGCTGAGGGATGGAGCATTATCCTCGGCTCCCAGCCCGTCCTCCAGCAGCAGCAGCTCTGTAGTAACGCTTCTATCCGCTCGGTCCAGCAATCTCCCCATCCCTCGCTCACTATCCTCCCCTCCTCCCTTCCTTCAGCATGTTCAGAGTCTCTCTCTCTTTCCTTGTACCAGTTAGTTGGTTTCTCTCCCTCACCCCCCTCCCATACCTGTCTCTCTCTCTCTCTCTCATGTCCCCCCTCCTCCCTCCATCGCTCTCTCCTCCATCATTACCCGGATACAGCGCACACCCCTCCCTTCATCTCTCTCTCTGTCTTTGATGTTTTGGAGTTAGACTCTAAGCCGTAAAAAAAAAGAAGAAAAAAAAATCTCTTTTTTTTTCTTCTCAGTCTCACAGAACTAAAAGCACTACAGAACACAGTGGGATCCACCCGACGGTGCAGAGACACACACATCAAACATGCACACACACACATAAAAGATGATCCAATAATTACCACGCAATATCAACAACAAAACCATACACATCAATTAGACCATATTTCTAATTTTTAACGGATTCCTTCCATAATCCAACAATTATATCCAAATCAAAGATACAGAACAGCACAATCTGCAGCACTGTAGCCAACGTGTATTCTCTCTCTCACACACAGAAATATGAATTAGGAATGAAAGAGATGTGTAAAAGAGGATGAGGGAAGTCACTGCTGCAATGCCTATTACCATACGTAAAGGGGGGTGAGGGAGGAGAGGACTGTGGGTGGAGAGGGAGCCTTGTACTGACGAGCTGAACTGAATAGCAAGTAAAAATCAACTCCATTATACCAATCAGAGATGAGTAAAGCATGTTAAACTCGCCTCATGGCTTTGATGAGCTAACGCCACTTTAATAATTTGGGATAAGGAGAAGGCGTGGGGTCACCATGCAATGATCACAAAGAAAACAGATGTTTTTCAGCAGTGAGATCTCCCTCTTGTTGCTGAGGGTGATAACTATAAAGTCTGTGCTTGCTTGCTTGACACTCGGTTAGTCAGAAGCTCTTGTGGATATTAAAGTGAAATCCCAGAGCTCCAGACCTACCCAAAAACCATCTGCTGGGGAAATTCCCCAGGTGGAAAACAGTTGATGTTGACGAGTGCTATGCCGTATGTCAAATGTTGATGAAATGTAACTGGTTCAGAATCCAGAGATAAATCTAAGAGGGCAAACTCTCCGGCATGAGGCTGTTTCACACTGTTACATGGAAATATATTGAAAATTATTATTACACTATGAAAAATGTCTTCTCTATTACAAATCTTTTTGGATTCATTTTCCATCTCAGTGTGCATTCTGATAAGCATTTCTTATACATATTGCCTCATTTAAAGTACATCCTAAATTATTTATGTGGTTTTTATTCTGCTTAAATATTATCCAGAATTGTGCTGGTCTATTTAATCTTGCAGTTCATCATATAACTGTGAGATAGTAGTTACATTTTTGTCCTGTTTATGGATTATTCTCTCTTCTCAAGAAACAATATTTCTAGTAAATGTCATACTATGGCGCTGTTTTATTTGTTTTTGCACCATTTTGTCATGTTTTCCATTTTCCTGACAAAGACCCTGTTGGGTTGAAATGCTGCCTTTTAGTCCAATAAACTTGCACAAGCTTTAATTCAATGGGCTGCTATCATTAGGACTGGAGCTAACAATTATCGTTAATAATTCATCTGACAATTATTTTCCCTATTTTTGTTATTGTAGGACATTTGAATAGAACATTCCAAAAAGACATAGGACAATTGGAGTGTTAAAACATAAAGACATGAAGACAAGTACAGCACGGTTTAATGATGATTCATGACAAAGAGGATAAGAGACAAGGTAGGGAGGATAATAGCTAAGTAATAATAATAATAATAAAAATGATGATGAAAACGGAGGCTGTCTTGTGGGGTTGTAAATTGACCATGTAAGTCCACTGGCCAGCATCGATTTATCGATCAATTGTTTGGTCGATGAAACATTAAAAACCTGTCTATCAGTGTCCGAGAGCCCAAAGTGTTGTCATGAAGTGCATAACTTTATCCGTAAACATATTCAATTTATACAAACAAAACCGCAGCAATATCACAATCGAGAAGCTGAATGTTTTGCATTTTTGCTTGAAAAATCACTGGAATGGTTAATTGATTATGAAAAAAGTCACAGAATAATTTTCTCTCTGAATGTGCCATCCTGCACCTGGATTACATTTAACATTAGATGTGGTCACAAATACTATACTGCATGTTTCACATGATTAACAATGAAGCAAATGCCATGCTATGGAATCATATCTCAGGCATGACAAGGCAGTCTGTGCTTCAACTCAAAGGTCACAGTGACAGGCAAACCCTGACATCTCAGCTCTTGAAAGTGGCAGTAATACCTATAAATATCACCATCCTTCACTCTATTTTCTCTCATTGACATTACATCCATTAGCTCCAAGCTGGGCGTTTAAAAACTGATGTGAATGAACCTCATACAGCGGGGGCTGTCCACCTCTTCACTCAGCCGGTGACTCATGTAGAGGTCATTTTCTTACACTGTATTAAAGGTATTAAACCATCTGATGTATTGGTTTCTATAAATTAGGTTTGCATTCATTAGTCAGCCTGCATCTGCCAGCACAGCTCCTTTGACTGATTGAGTATGTATCGGAGGGTGTGTTTAACTGCTTTTATTCATCAGGCTCAAGCAGGACCAACAGTAGTAATTGGATGAGTGTAAGCAAGCAGTTGCAGTAAGCTGAAAAGGATTGCTGTCCTTCATCAAAAACCACACAAGAAACTGTGGTGTGTACAAGGAAACGGGGGAGTCACCTTAATAGCAGACAGTCACACTTAATAAAGAAAGATAGCCATAATAATGACAAGAGCAATATCCCTGCTTGTGTAGCTGACATATTTATTCAGGCCCCTCTGTCAGACAGACAGGGTTTTGTTACAGTCAAAATTTACACTAATGCACCTCAGCCAGTAGCCAGTCATTTGAAGCCTCTGTCACCTGGGAAATAATGTGCAATGCCAGTACACCTTTCTAAAGCTCTCTCCTCTGCATGTGTTTTCCTCTCTCCCCCAGCCTAAAAGCTTGTTTCTCAGGGTTACAGACTGTTTGTGTTCCTTCACCACAAGTGCAACTGCTCTACTGCTGATGATGGTGGTTCAAACACTACAGAACAAAAAGCAATAGCAACTCTACACAGTCAGCTATTTCACAGGGCTACTGCTTCTGTGCACCGCTCATATGACATTATAATTCCCAGAGTCCTGAACATGGGGATCATGGAGTCATGTGGCTACATACATGCATGTAGTTGGGGTTAAATAGATTTGTGATGTACACAAGACGAGGAGCGAGTGAGGTGACTTCTTAATGAATATCAAAAATGTGGAAAACTAACTAAAGAGTTAAAGGTCCTATAACATGGTGCTCTTTGGATGCTTTTATATAGGCCTCAGTGGTCCCCTAATACTGTATCTGAAGTCTCTTTCCTGAAATTCAGCCTTGGTGCAGAATTACAGCCACTAGAGCCAGTCCCACAATATGAGCTTTACTTAGGATGTGCCATTTCTGGAGGTAACCTTTCCCCTTATGACGTCATATAGGGAAGATTCCAGATCGGCCCATCTGAGCTTTAATTTTCTCAAAGGCCGAGCAGGATACCCAGGGCTCGGTTTACACATATCGTCATTTCTAGCCACTGGGGGACCACAGGCAGGCTAGAGGAACTCATATGTCAACGTTAATGTTAAAAAACCTCATAAATTTATCTGACAGCTGTTACCAAGCTGTTACTTCGAGGAAACATAGATTATAAAATAGCATATAAAAACAGTATGTCTAGAGCTTGTACTGTTTTTTTTTTCTTCTTTTCCTTCTTATTAATCATCTCATGACCCCTCAGATTTATCTTGTAACCCCTACGTTGGGAACCACTGGACTAAACTGTATGTAAGTAATTAAGCTCCACATTGGCCAGCTACAACAGTGAAATGCTGCTTACACAATGAAGCGTCACTTTTAATAACTTATTGTGAAATATAACAATTGATCACAACTGTTCACCGGGGACCTTTATTGTAGAACCAGTACTTGATTCTAAGTGGTTCTTCCACCACAACTCAAAAGGAGATAAAACTGAAGGAGTCTTGTGCTGTTGTCTTGTGATTTGGTGAGTGCTGCAAGCAAAGTAAATTAAATGTAGACGCATAAATCTAAGCAAATAAACCTGTGTACTCTGTTTTAACAGCTGAAAACACTAGGTTTTAACAATGTCACATTTTTATCTCCTGTTTTTTTTCTGTCCCTTTAACTGTACCATCTCCAAGACTCCCTCTCCCTCGCTGTTATAAGGAATAATCTCCCCCTCCCTTTCCATCCTCATTATGAGAAAACTGTTATACTTGGCATCAGAATTAACTGCTCGGCTGCTACTGAGAGCTAGAAAGAAAAGCAGAAGTGGGTCAAGTGCTGCAGGAGAGGAGGGGAAAACTGCTAACACTGGTTGTGTAGGATGAAAGCACAGGTAGAGAGTAAGGAGGTAAAGGCTCAGCATTAAACCAGGAGGACGGATGCTCGCGCCAAGCTTTGAAATCAACCAGAAGAATACATTACAGCAGGAGGAGAATTAAGATGAACTAAAACAGAAAATCAAAACAGTAAACAACTTTCTGACAGTAGCGTATAACAATGATGTAAAGATTACAACATATTCTTCTGTTGTGGTGGACTCAACACATACAAAATTGTAAATGTTTCATCTAAATGTGTTTAACAGTGGCAAAAGTACTCTGTTACAAGCAAAAGCCTCAAAAGTACTAAAAGTAAAAGTGCTCATTATGCAGAATGGCCCATTTCAGAATCATATATTATTGGATAATACCGATGGATGAACCAGAAACTAATGTAGTATAAAAGTAAAGTATAAAGTAGCTTTAAATGTAATTACTCAGCTACTTACTTAAGTGATGTACCTCAAAAATTTTACTTAAGTACAGTAGTCGAGTAAATGTACTTAGTTACTTTCCACCACTGCTATTTAATTTTTTTGCTTTTTGTTTAACAACACAAGCAATTTGAATAGGTTAACTTGGGCTTTAGGGAAATAAATGGCATTTTTCACTATTGTGCGACATTTTACACCAAATGATTAACAGATTAATCAAAAACAAAAATCTGAAGATTATTCGATAATGAAATAATCATTATTGAAGCCCCAATTTGAAAACAATGACGATAGAGTAAATTGTTGGATTATGAGGGACACAATTAAAGAAAGGTATGTCAATCGATGTATGCAGATATAAGAATGGCATAATATGGTCCAGGCTTGAGAAGTAGTCAAATGGACTGGATGTCTTAACCAATCAAATTTAAGTGATTACATAGATGATAAATCAAATTAACAAGAGTATTGCAAAATTGCAGACATAATGTAAGCACAATTTGTGGTCTTTTGAAATTAAGTATTAAAAAGAGAGTCAAAGACAGAAAATACAAAAAGAATTAAGTTTCTTTAATGATATAGGCTACATTTGTACATTTCTACAGCAGAGTTTCAGTAAGACTAACTGCCAATTAGAAAAAAGACACAGTTTTACCTGTAACAACTGAACAATTGGATAACATGTCAAAGGCTGTGAAATTAAATACTCAATGTAAATATTCAGTTCAGTATTTTGTCCCATTAAATAATGATAAAAAAACATTTAATAGTTTGAACAATCAATGTGAAATATAAATTACATTAAAGCACCATTTCAAGGATGAGGATATTAAAATAAATAATTGGCCTTTCCATATCAAGACAGTACATTTTCATGGTAATAATGTAAGGTTGTGCAGTCACACTGAAAACTCCTGCCCACTGATGTCCAATGGGTTTAACATACAGTACATCAAAACATGAGGGGAATGCTCGCGTGACTTCCACAATCAACAGCAAATAGTTTTGCTCACTATATAAACACCTATAACTTGTTGCTCCATCAGCCACAACAAAATAACAGTAGCTATTGCAGGTGATGCATAACTTATCCTTCTGTACTTTCTGTATAACAATTAACTTTTTTTTGAAAAACAATAACACTAAATAAATGACAAAAGTGAGTAACTGTGAAAAGATTGTCACTTTTGTGGTGGTGATATCTACATAAATGTTTCCAACTGGAAGAACTCCCATTAAGCACAACTGGCCTGAAAATAAAACAAACTACAGTTTCTCCCATTCAGTCATCCACAATAAAACTCTAAAGAGCAGCTGTAAAAAAAAAAAAAATATATATATATATATATATATGCACCTGTCATGCATGTCTTTACCCAGTAGAGTTGTCCTTGAATATATATTGTTTCAGGTCAGGAAATCATCTTACTGTACACCGTTCATGCACAAGCCTTTCATTTATGCACTAACGGCCAATGAACTTACTAAAATCTGTCACATGATCGGTAATGACAACACACCTTACTTTAATCTCTCAAGGTTTGCCTGCCAAATGCATGTACACTCGCACGCACACAAACACACACACACACACAAAGTGAGAAAAGAGCTCACTGTGAGTATAAAAACAAGGGTGAACTGTTTCAACAGGTGCTTTAAAAAGTCATTAGAACATATCAAAGACTGAGGCACAAAGCTGCCTTTTTAAAACCAACCAATACAAGTACCACCAGCCAACCAATGATGGTGCTCCTTTCGCTACTGCCATACAGCTATAGAAAAAGTCATACAGTTATGTTAGAGTAAGAGGGCCTTCAATGTTTACGGGGTGTGTAAGTTCAATTTGTGACTCCTAGTCACAAATATATATTTAATGCTTTGTTTTCTTAATGCATTTCTTTATTTGGTATTCTCAGCAAATTGTAATGGTAATTTTTGTAAATCATACAGTAGTTAAAACACGCCGATACGCCCGCTTTACATAAAACTCTGTACAAGCCATTCATACATTAACAGTCTGTCAAACTAATGATTTAGAAATGTGTCCATCAGTCAGCTGACTTTAATAACTGGTAGACTATGAATTACAGTGTTTACAAAAACATCCCCCCTTGAGCAAAACAACACCCAAACGTATTCTGGGATCCATTGACACCGGCTGGTATGAATCAATCCGAGTACTGGAGATCTAGGTCTACTGTGCCGTCTGTGACCACTAACCTCACTCTCTTGGGTTTTGTGGAACCCATGGAGTGAGACGATGCAACAGGTCCATAGTGTGGTGCGCCTTGGTGTTCCCCAGGCTGGCACTGTTGCTGCATGTCCTTCCTGCAATGTTCGTCCTGACCTTTGAGCCCTGAAAATCCACCCAAGGAAAAAGATGCTGGGTTAGACGGCTGGGGTCCACAGGGCTCGAGAACCAGTCGGCCTTGGGTGCCTGAAGGTTCCATCAGACAATGGTAGGTGTAGTTTGTCGAGCCTAATCCTGGGTAGCCCTCAGCCCCATCCCTGAGACCTAGGGTCAATGAATGATCACCACTGAAGTTTAGTACGTAAGGAGGACCTTGATAGCCATAAGGGAAAGAGGCCGAGGAGGTGGAGGACTGACTCTTGTTTGCTGGTGCTGGTGTACCAGGAGCTGTACTGTGGGTTACTTGGGGGTTGTTGTGCTGAGGCATGGGCGAAAGAGACGAGCCAAAGCTAAAATCAAAAGGGTCTTGCTGAGTGTAACATGACTGGTGTTTGTCCGAGGTCGACTGAGTGGATTTCTTGTCTTGCGGTGATGAATAACCATCACACACTTTGCTAGGAAAGAAGAAGGGTCTTGGCAGCGCTGAAAAGTTTTTGTATGTCATGTTGGTTTCAACATTTTCATGTTTGTCAGATGACATCTTACTTTTAATAAAAGACTGAGGGAAAGAGTGAGGTTTGTTGAAATGTGGGTTGGACTTGCTGGAGGAACCAAGATGGCCAACGCCTTTTTCAAACCCTTGAACAGAAATGTTGCCTTTATGATGACTGTCTGTGCCAACACCTAGTTTCTGACTCTGCTGGGTCTTTTCAATAGCACCTGATTTTGCACCAAGTGTTCTGGCTGTGACGATCGGGCTGCCAGAAGCCATGGCGTCTTTACAAGGTGCACTATACAAGTTCTGACTCTGGTTCCCCTCCTGAAACTTAAGCACCTTGTGAATAACTGTTGAGGTTTTCTCCTGGGATTTGAATGGATTGTCAGGAGGATTGGGATTTTTCACAGTGAAGAGTTGAGGAGAGAGAAATTTGTTGGACATTTGAGATGGCGGGACAGATTTAGTCAAGCAACTCTGGGGTACTCCTCTTATTGTGTTTGGCTGACCACTTAAAAAAGTCCGGGATTTACTAGGAATGGTCATACAATGGAAGGGGCCCTGGGTTTTAATGTTCGCCTGGGCTTTTGATTGACTGGTGTTCGACTTGACATTGATGGAGGGCTGGGTTAAAGTAACAGGAGTGTGAGATGTAACAGAAGATGGTGTTGCAGCGAACAACCGAGGCTTACTGACTACAGGAAAGGACTGAGTTCTGAGGTCTTCTCTGGACAGCCTCATTCCTGGATTTTTACCTAGAATTCGATCTTTAGCAGTGAAGTCAGAGTTGCAGAGAGCTGAAAAACCGAAATTGGGGTTAGGTAGGTTTCGGTCTTTGGAGGTATCCTTCGCTTCACATTCCAGAGGAACCGAGTCACCTTTGGAAGAAATTAGACCTGGGAAAAAATTCAGATCCTCACTGGTAAAGTTACTTCCTGGACTGGGAGGGCCAAGGTATGGCGTCTCAGTGGCCCATGTATCAGACGGACTGTGAGAGAGGGGACTGCTGAAAGGATCTGTAGGTGGATCCAGTGAACACAGATCTGATGGGGAAGATGGAAGTATGTTCTGTGGCTGATAATACCCCTCAAAGTTGAGACATTGAAAATCCAGAATATCATCACAGCAGTTTGTGAAGCTGGGCTCACCGGTAAGCATGTTATCAGCAGTTGTGAATGGAGGAGACTGGGATGGGGGCTGAATGACAGAATTAGAAGCACTGGAACACGCTGTTGGTTTTTCCAAAGTCTGAGATGAACACAAGCCCTCGGAGAGCCTAGAGAGACTGTTGTCAATTTGTTGGAGAGTATGACTAAGACAAGCAGTGGGTGTTTCTGCAGGCCCACACTTCCGTGGCCTCTCCATTTTGTGCCTCAGTTTCCTTCCTCCGCTGTTCATCTCTGGCCTTTCAGTGATTGCATCTGCAGCCGGGGATATAACCTCAGTTTTATTGTCATTGAGAGGGGAAGACAGAGACAGTGGTGACAGAGACAGGGAAAATGGTGGCGGTTCTGTTTTCAGAAGGGCTGAGGTGCTGTTCAGTCTCTGTGAAGGAAACTCTTCTTTGAGCTTGCTAAGATCAGCGCATCCTTTCTTTTGTTTCCCTAAAGTGTGACCCTTCATCTCTTTCTTAACTTTGGGCTCTACCTTAAATTCAGTTTGTATGAGCTTCTCTTTGCTGTCCACCTCCCAAATATCATCTGTCTTTCTGCGTAGTTTAATTACTGGTAACGGAAGACCATTTGAATCAAATTCAGGCTGCAGTTTCTGTTGTGACCCAGTTTCAAACAAGCAGCAGTTCTTTACAAAACGATCCTCAATTTTTGTTTCTTGCCCTTCAGCTAACATATCAGTGTCATTTTTTAAAATCTCATTTTTTTCTGGCAGCAGCTTGACTCCATCTAGAAGTTCTTTGTCAAGCTTGTCTTTAATTTCTACTTGGTCACTGGGCATTTCACTGGATCCACACACATTTTCAAGGTCTTTGTCTGATTTTGCATCTGAGGATGCATTTGTGATTTTCCTTTCACTCAGCCTCTCACCTCTTTTTTTCAAACGATGCAATCTGCTCTTTGACTTCTTACTAGCCTGCACATGTGCCTGAGCTGCCTCCATCTCCATGTTTAAAATTGATACAGAATCCATGATGGCTTTAAAAGGGTCGCATGTCAACAAATCATCTCCCTTTTCTGTTTTCAATGCCATATTTTCCAATCCTGCTCTTTGCATCTCCCATATTCTCCCTCTCCTCCTCTTAAAACGAATCTTAAAATCGACGCCTGGCTTTGTCTCCTCCAAATCACTTTGCTGGATTAACGTTTCCACCTCATCTTCCTTTCGGAATTTATTTGGAGTTGGATTTTTGCCACGCTGCTCTTGGATTTTAGCAGGATCCTCAGCTGGTTTGTCCTCTGCAAGTTTGTCAATGTCATCCTCATCTTGCCTCTCTAATTTACACTTTTGAACTTTCCTCAATAAAAGGCTTTGCTGATCTTCATTGGCTCTGGAGCGAAGCACTCTCTTAAAGGGGGTTTGTTTTGTGATCCTTTGGGGGTTTAACCTCTGGACTTCTGTTCTCCTAAATCTGCTTTTAAAATCACGTTTCGCCTTGCTACTCTCCCCTGAACACGTAGTAAGGCCCTGCCTCAGCTCTGCAGATGAATTTAACTCTGTGGCTTCTTTAGAAGGTTGACCTGCAGCAGAATTCAAACCTTGTTCAGAGTCTACTTCTACAGAACTGTGAAATGTACGTTTCTTCAGAGGTATGTTGGACTGTATGTGTGCCTGTGGATTGGTATCTGGATGCAGATTAGTAGTAGGTTTTGCTGAAATTATTGATTTATGAGGTAGTGGGTTGAGGCAGGTGGCTGGTGGGTCATTATGCCTCTGTGGCGACTGAAGCTGCAAACTCTCTTTATTCAACAAAGTCTTCTTCACTGTAGCTGGGACTTCTTTGCTCAAGTGTCCCTTGGTGCTTTGCTTAGCTTTTGCTTTTGTTTTCGCTGCTCTAGGCCTCATTTTACGTCGTATCATAATCCTCCTCTGCACTGAACAATGGTACCTGCCTCCATTTATTTCAGTCGGTTCTTCTTTCTCCTCAGCACTTTGCATTTCTTTAGAGGCCGAAGTAGAAAACACTCTTCCTACAAGATCTCTGTGTAATCTCTTATCTATCAAGGGTTTATTTTTTCTTAAAATATCAGATAACAGAACCTTCGCCGGCTTTATGATAATTTCTTCTTCGTGACTACTTACTGGCTGTTTAGTCACACTCCTAGTCATTTGTTCTGATAATTTAACAACTCCCTCCTCGACTTTATTTTTAACACACTGTATGTTATTTTGTCCTCTAGCTTTTTTATTGGGCACTATTTTACATTCTGACTCTTTCACTTCTTCCAGGGCCTTGATACTTTTACGTTCCACAATTCCAGATTGAGCATTTCTCTTTTCATTCTGTCCATCAATGTTGCTTTTTATAATGTCCTGCTGCTCCTTCTGTAAATCATCTTTTTCTTCTGACACTGCTTGTATTTCGATAACCTTGTCACCCCCCCCTTTCTTGCTGTGGGATAAATCACTCGCTTGTCTCTTCCTTAAATTTACTTTATCGGTGGCCTTGAAAAACATTTCCCTCACCCCTCTGTTTCCTTCAGCTGTGCAGATCTCTGAACTTTCCCCCTGCCTCTGTTGAGATCCGGACACTTTTTTTTCTGACTGTACCGTCAGGGGCACTGGTCTAAGACACCGGCTTTGCCTGGTCCTACCTCTTAACTTCACTGCTCTTTTCCTGTCTTTAGGGGTCTTTCCTGCTTCTACACTTTGTGAGATTGATAACCTTGTTAGGTTGACTGTAAGGTATTGCTTCAGTGATATTAGTGGATTGTCAGCAGCTTTCTTCATTACATCTGTGACACTCTGACAAACTTCTAGCATGGATGACGTGGTTGTGTGCTCCGTTTGCTCAGAGGCTGGGTTTTGAGCCAAGTCGATTTTGCAGGATTCAATGCTGCTGCACTTGTTGCTTTGACTCTCGGTGATTGCATTTTCAATCTTCTCTTGTTGTATTGCACTGCAGGTTTTGTCATTTTCGACAGGGTGACAAACAGTTGTAGTGTTGGCTGTGTTATTGGACCCTGTTTGAGGCGTGAGCGTGGTTTGAACCATGCTTCTTGTTCTCGAAGAGTACCTCTTGGGAACTGGCCGCCTATCCACCACTTTGACAGATTTCCCATTAAGGCCTGCACTGTTTGCTGCAGGTTTACTATTCTGCTGAACTGACATGGAGGAATTTAGAGTGAAAGGCTTCAAGTTTACCTCACTGCTGTTAATTTCTTCACCAATCAAATTCAGTTCACTCGGCCTGTTAGCTTTTGGCTTCACTTCCTCCAGTTGTTGCAGCAAAGCCCTTTCTTTGCTTTTTGGATTCTTACAATTGAGTAAGAAATCCACTGAGTGGCGCCGTACTGTGATTCTAAGGTCCTTCAGAGTAAATTGGTACAAAAGAGGATCTGTCCACCACTGTTTGGAGGACTTTATTGGGTGCTTGCCTGATCGTCTGTGCTTCTCTCGTCGCCACTTCTTTGTTTGACAAAATTTTCTGTTCTTCAAGGCATTTCTCCTCATCTGCTGGGTAAAGGAATTCCTTGAGGGGATGGCTATAAATGAAAGACAACAAAGAAGCAGTTGAACTTTAAGCATCTATTTTGCTAACGTTTATGTTTACATAAGCAGTGCATGAAAATAATGCTTATATAAACGATGAAAACACAGACATTCTGTTGTATGTAATTATTTAAAAAAATCGAATAACATTTTTTTTAATATAAATGCCTAGCCATGGATATGATTTGAGTGAGAGAAGCCAGAACCCCTGCAAACTGCTATGATTAATTGTCTATGTAGTGAGCCATTTACTGCACAGCAGCGGCCAAGATAGTCTGTGGTACTCACAAAACGTGATGCTCGGAAAGTCTTCAGGGTGTACAAAGACGGCACTGACTGTGAATTATATCAAGCTGGTTTTAGCATATTTTCCTTTACCAAGAAGCAACCAATCACGTCTATTGACCCCAAACACATCAGAGCAACAGTGGGACATGTGGGAAATGGTATGATTCTACCTTCTTTTTTTTCGCAGTGAAATATGAGAATACGGACACTTAATGTGAGTTAACAAAGAGATAACAGAAACCTATAATTACCAATCAATATGCAACTTAAAGTGGAATAACAACTCCTTGCAAACTTAGTTTGTGGAGTTTGTCGCAAAGGGAATGCTGCTTCTTGCAAATAAAATGCCCAACATCCACAAGGACAGATCTCATGCTTGAAAAGATCTACGTAATTGTGCCTCAAAAGATGCATTTTTTGCAATGGTTAAATAAGCATGTACACATGCTAGTGTACATAGTGCTTCAGAATCATTTAACAATTAAGTAAGCTATGTCAGTAAACATGATTGCAGATTCCATGCTACATCAAAATCTTATGACATGAAGAAGCAACATAATCTTAGGGCTGGGTACCGAACGTCGATACTTTTATGGTATCGGAAAATCCTATGAGTATCGAAAAATTATTTATCTTTCGGTGCCAAATTTCAGTTCCAAAAGTGTCTCAGCGCGTAAGCGCAAGCTTATCTGTCCTCTCTGCATATTGACACATAGCGGAGCTCCGACCAAGACACACACACGCACACACGGAGAGGTGCGGACGGAGTAAACTGTCTGCAGTTTTGTTGAAGTCACAGAGAGTCACGGTTGGTTTCAAGTGTGGTTACAGTTTTTCAAAACTTCACACAGACAGCGTTTGCTGCGATATGATATTAATGGCGAGCCGAAAGCGGTCGCTGTGCTGTTGACGTTACACTTCCTCTTAGACAAGCAGCCCTGATGACTGACTGACAGGCTGAGCTTGTAAGGCATGGCACTTGTATTAATGTTACTCTGAGTGAGCAGTTTTACCAGAAATTTTAATTTTGATAACTGTTTTGATTCACAATTAAGGTGGAAAATAAAAGCTTTGTGTTTAATGTTTTTTTGTTGATGTTGAAATGGATTTTAAAACATATGGTATCGAAAAAAGTATCGTTAGGAACCCACATCGAAACTGAGGTATCGAAATTGGCACCGGATCAAAAGATTTTGAACGATACCCAGTCCTAAATAATCTGCTTCCTAAAACAGGCCCAGTGTACCTGTAGAATGTATTATAAACATGGATTTTAACAGGCCCTGGATGACGGCATTCAAGAGTAATTACAGAGCCATTCAACCCTCCCATCGGTTTCCAAAGAGTGAAACAAAATTCAGTAACATCCAACTGACTGCATTAGCCTGATCTTGTTTGAGACTTAACACATCACAGAGATGTGAGGTGGTATGGTAATAATGCAAGTTTTCAAATCAGTTAAAAAGGTCACACTGATTATCAACCTGAATTCTATTTGTTTGACGCATAAAAAACCCTGTGCCTTTTCTGCAATGATACTATTATCATTCATTACAGTTGTAGTATGTGAAAACTTTGAGTGACCACATGATTAAAGCTGCCCCATAATTTGTTTTGACTCTGATTAGAGGTGACATTTTTGGAAACAAACAAAACAAAGTCAAAACAGAAAAACATTTGTACTGACAATTCCTAAATCATAGTTAATATTCTTAGATCTGCAAACAGGTTCCTTAGCAATAATGTTGAGATGTGAGTTGTGGGTCTCATAATGTCAAAGTGATCTGTGTGAGGTAATACAGCAGGAAAGTGCTGAAATCTGCCTTTTGCAAAGACATATTCAACATATGTTTTATTGTCTTAATTGTGATGTATGTTAGTAAAACTGAATTCCAGCCAGGTTCATACAAATTTTGAGCTGAGTGGACCTTAATGCGGCAGCGTTGGTTGTCCTTAAGGTTTTCAGTTTGAAAGTGCATTTAACAACCACTAAAGTGATGAGCCCACTGTCAAGCTTATGTTATTACAAGCTGTTATTCTTGACATTACTGCTGTATAACTGCATTGTACAGCTTATATTCCCGTTAGTTGGTTTTGAGACCCTTCTGTGGTGCTGACAGGGCTTTTAGGAAGCCAGCAATGCCAAACCTCTGTTTGAATTAGCCGACTGTCAATATTTTTATTTAAAATGTTAATTTGTCATAGCTGGGCTGGTAATTACATTTTTACTGATTTGAGAAAGACTATTTTAGAGAAAATCCAAAAGCGCTTACCTTTAAAGATACCTGAGTGAATTCCTGGTATTATCGGCCTTGTAGCAAAGTGACCCTTCTCTCTGTGATGACGAAGAAATCTCTCCCTCAGACGGTACTTTTGCCCCACCGGGTCCTTTGTTTCTTCACATTCAGGCTGCTTCCCTCTGTGTTTAAAGTGACCCTCTCCTTTCCTAAAGAACAGATAAAATTACAAAATTAAATTTCAATGAAGTTTTTTTCATATCTGATAAACATAGTCTTCAGTTTTGAGCAAAAAAACCAAGCAACAATAAAGACGATGTCTGATCAAATGATGGACACACCTCTCACAGGTGCAACATTCACACATTTCATTGCCTTCCCCAAAAAAGCTGGCACCATAGTAACACGTGATCTCCTCCCCAGGTGAGATGGGTCGAATCGCTTCAACACACGCAATATTCTTCTCCCCAGGGACAAACTGGGCGGGTGAAAAAGGGAACAAAGACAAAGGTTGGTTGGCCCATGGGAAACATTAACACAGAGCAGTTAGGAAACAGAAAGATAGTGTAATTCTGTACCAAAAATACTAAATATACTCAAATACTAAAAAATTTCAATATGCAAAATGTCACAATAATTCTTACTAGATCATGCAAATAAAATGTAAGCATTTGTCAAAATAATACACCTATCATTTCAATTTGTCAAATCTCTTTAGTGTGCACGATAAAGAGAGATTGCTGATTACCTTGCAGTTTGGTTTGCAGTCTTCAACCCAGAAGGACAAACAACAAAAAACACAGAGACAAAGATTTCAAGTTATTAATTCAATCACAGCGATAAATAAAGGGCTTAATATTTTTTTGATCAGCTAGCTTGTACTGAATAATTTAGTAAAAGGCTCAATGGCTAAGCTGATTAACACTCAAAAATTATTAAAATATCTTGTCACAGACTGTCCTCTGAGTGGCCAAAGCATTAACTCAAATTTCGCCTCACCTTTTGTACACATTACAATTCAGTTCACACCCTGGCTGACACGAGGTCTGTGAAGAGCAAGCTGCTTGTGCTTAGCGGTTGTAATGACTTCTATGATTGACAAAATGTTCATGTAAATAAATTATGATGCCGTTTTTGAACAATATTTATGATTCATACAGTCGCAGCTACAAAAAGCATTCACCACTACCCTTAAAATAATGCACATTTTCTATGTGGTGCAAAAGGGTCTATGATAAATCTGGTGTAACCTACACAACATACTTGTTGATACTACTACTTGTATGTGTGTGTGTGTGTATATATATATATATATATATATATAAAATCATTTTAGAAACACATTTTCCATACTGAAATTTAAAACTAATTTTATAATTCAGTAAGTTACCATTTGGTCTCAGTTTGAGAGACAAATGTTAGTTGGTGGCTGAGATGTTTAAACAAAGTGCTACATTTAACAACATCATGTACAAAATAAGTTGCTTGTGTTAAGAAGAGTGATTCTCATTAAACAGGCATACATTAAGCATAACACTCATGAAGGACAGTTTGTCAACAATGGAAAATAACTAGATAAGATCAAGTATTTAATGTTCAGTCTAGATTCTGATCAATGCAAAAATGTGAAAAAACAATATGTTTGTTCCAGGTGATCCAGAAGAATGTGGTAGTAGTATGTAGTAGAAACAGCATGCAGAAACTGGTGCTAATCCAACTCCCAAGCACTTAACCTTTCACAATGCGCATGTGTATGCAGTACTTAATAACACATCAGTGTTTCCTCTATGTTGATTGGCAAGTGGCGGTCCGCCACGGTTAGATTTCTCCCGCCACAATATCAGAAATGTACAAAAAGCCATCTATCAGCAGTGATTGTTAAAGAGCATGTCGGAGAATAGCTCAGACACGCGCTTCACAACGCGAGTGGGCACGCGTGCCACTCGGAGAAAAGGGAGAAAGAAAAAAAGAGACAGGCTGTCCGGAGGACCCGGTTGAGATGGCATGTGTGCATCCTTGAGAACTGTAAGTCGTACAATAAAATCAGTTCATTTAAGCCTGTATTAGTCTATACTTCTTGCAAATTTTTAGTTTCACCTTCACCTGCTAGCTAAAATTGCACATGGCTGTTGATTCAATATAATAGCAATTGCACAACGCCCTTGCTCACGTTTGTATTTTAGGTGCATTATTTACATGCTGAAGTAGTTACACTGCATTAAGATATTGGAAGTGCCGGAATTCCATAACTACTAGAACTGCCATGAGCGGTCATTTTGACCGCCAGATTCCAAACTCTATAATCTCTCATGATAAATACCCAATTGCGATATTAATGTATTGTCTTAGGATATCTTTAGAACAACGTAATAACACCGACATGTACATTTTAACGATTTTAATTATACTTTAGTAGCCTAATACGTGTTTCAATAATTCATATCACAGCATAGTAAACCATGATTATGTCATACATTCATATCCCTTAAAATATTGGGGGAAATTCATTCAACATAATTCACAGCCAAATAACAATTAAAAGTATGTTATGTGAACATTTATAACCTAACCTAACCACTGCCTCCGTTTTGGTGTCTGCTGTGGTGCGCAGAACTGCTCAGACCGTGCGCCGCTGCCCTTTTTTCCTCCATAAACTCCGCTCTCAGCTACTTTGCCAGTTGCTGCATGAACTTCCTCCGGAACATTTTACAGCTGGTGCACTCCTTGGAGAGGATGTGTGCAATGATTCCAGACAGTTTTAGGATGTATAAAGTTATATGAACACGTAGACAGCTACCGGCCATTTACGTGTACCATGCCTTTCACAGAGTGAGCGCCCGGTGCTTTTCTTCTGATTCAGAACAGTCCAACCACGCCGTATTTATTGTAGTTGCCTACGTTACCGACTCTGGCTTTGCCTTTGGCCCATCGGTGATGCCCACACTTGTTACTCGAGACCGCTAGTTACATTTCTCCGACAGAGACTATGATTATTATTAAGCAACCAAGATGCATCTTCAACCACGCAAAAGATTAAAAACAAAACCACAAAAATCCGAGCAGTCAATATGAGCGTGTATGGCCAAAATAGATAAAAGTGATTGTATTTTTTTTGCCTTTTGTGTAATGTATATAAAAACAATTTTAAATGAAAATACAGACTCTTTTAGGAAAAGTCAGGTACCAGCAGGATTGTATTTTTTTATTTAGCAAAGTTATTACACATATAAATTTAAAAAACGGTCAAAATGACAGTCATGGCCGTTCTAGTGTTAAGGAACAGGCCGCAGGGGGACCATCTAGCAGCATGTAGGCTATGTTACTCCGCATTAATGGGCCACCTCTTTCTGAATCCCCCTATAACCGAGCCTTGGAGTTATTTTTCCAAAAGCCAAGAAAAATCAAATGCACACATCAAGGCTGCCAACTTTGCCACTGAGGCAAAGATGCAATTAGTTTCATTATGAATGGTTTCATTCTATACTTTGGGTTTTGGTTTCCCTATGAAGAATTTCTTGTAAAAGTACAGTTCAATCAAAACTGAAAATATGCCTCATTGTGTGTGTGAATAGAGGTGAATAAATCTATTTGTTTGTGTTGCAGCCAAGTGTCAGTTCCGTTTAATACGTAAAACATTAGGCGGCGGGGAGCGGGACTGAGGGGGGGTTCCGACAGATCTGCCCCCACTGCTAAAAAGAATCCTAAAGGAAACAGTGCACAGTCATTTTTGACCATCTTTGTATTGTATTTCGGATATACAACTGAAAGTTTTGATTTTACATGAAGAATCAGCCTTTTGTGTGTAGCTGAAGTATCATAACTGAAACTATGGGCCTTTCAGTTTGTCAGTGATCAAACATTATTAGAAAACAAATGACTAAGACTTAATTGTTGTGTAGTGTGACTGCATGTAATAACAGCTGTCAACCTGTCAATCAGTTTGAGAGTGATACTCGCTTCCAATCTTGTGTTTTGAATGTTGGTATTTGGTTTTCAACCTTTGTTTGCAATTTTGATCACAGACTGTGCCTTTAAAAATATTTTCCTGGCAGGTTAAAAAAAAATTCCGCTGATGAAACTCACAGGCAAGCATTCCAATCAGCTATGAAAATTTTGAATTGGTAAATCTGTGTGCATGTGTGCCGAGAAAGAATGAGTCATGAATGCAAACAAACTCACCATGGTTAATGAAAGCTGCAGGCCCCAGCCAGAGCTGAGCGCAGCGTTTGCGTGTGGAATACATCACACTGAAGTCATTGACTCCTGCCCTCAGCACAGCGCTGTCAGTGGGGCTCAGTTCTGCTATGCAGCCCAGCAGGACCTCCACCCGCTCCCCTGCAAACCTGCAGTGCAACAGTTCAAGTGTCACATATCCACAATTGAAAAGGAAGCACAGGAACAAGAAAATGAAGCAGCTAGAGGTCAGCTACATGCTGCCTTGACAAATACAATGTGTGAGTGTGAGTGATTACCACTGCCTCGTTGAGGTTATCTTCGCTCCGTTGGTCTCTGAGGAGTATCTGTCACAGGACTCTATCTTGACACCGCTATCCAATAGGAAGGCACCAAGGTAGCGATACACCTGCAGACATAGTTGGTTTAGACTGTTCTCACATTCAAGTGACACATTTAGGAATAATGGTAGCTTTCTATGAACCTAATACAGAAACTAAAAGAGGGAGACTTCCAAGCACAAATATCATAATACAACTTTTAATGCATTTTGTCTAATTTAATTGGTGATTATCTATATCTATAATTATTCGTAAGCTTAAACATCAGCTTACATGTTGTCTCAGCAGCTCCTGCCGATGGCTTCCCAAAGCACTGAAGTAGTCGCCAGCCGGTTCACCCACTGTCAGCGCCTCGAACGTAGCATTGAAGTCATGCGTACGCTGAAAGCGCAACAGGGTCTCTTTGAGGTTACCCCAACGCCTGATCTCTGGTGGGGGACTAAAGAGGAGAGAAAAGCAGTTAACAGCATATAAGAGCAGAAACAGTCAGAGTCTTGTCACAGTCTGTGTTAGTCTAAGGTGTGTCTGTGTAAAATGTTATTTTTAAAATTAAATTTTAGATATAGATTTCAGGACATCACAAGAGACAATAAAATATGAACCAATGGCAAGGTGTTTGACCTAATCTTCACTACATCACCATGTATGCTTTAAATCATCCGAACATTTTTGTGCTCACGTCCTTGTCAGTTAACATATTTATGATCAAAAGGCAACCCAAGATTAAAAAATTGTATTCATGTACTAACTTGATGTACTTGTAGAGCATAAAATCACAGAAACACCAAAATCAGTCACCAGTTAAACTTGCAACTGACTAGGGCTAAATGACAATCACAAATATGTTGTTGAGATAGTGATTATTAATTATTTGTGCATCTTTCCCAGTACAATAGTTTAATTGTATTTGAGCATTCTAATTTGACAGAAAACTTGCATTGACTTTCACATTGTATTTCATAAACTTATAAATAAAAATAGTTTCAAATAAAAATGACTCATAATCTACTAGCATCATTATTATCATCATATAGTAGACTTTTCTCTCTTGAGAAAATCCAGTTACATCACACTTGCAAGCAGCTGATGCAAAACAAACGTATATGACGGGTTACATGTGAACAGGGAGGTCTTGCATGAGTGTCTTGTCTATTTACACTGATTTCAGAGTTTCAAAAACTATAACAGTATGTGTTCTCCAATTGTTGTATTGAGCTAGGCAATAGTTTCCAATACACCTACATTCATTCATTGTAAGTTGAGTTGACAGTGTGCAGGAACTTTGTTGAACTGCAGATCTTTATTTTAAACAGATACAGGACAGTAAACCACTGTTTTTTGATTCCACACACTTTAATTTCAGGATTACGTTTTTTTTTCATAGACATCTTAAGGACAGGTCTGGGTGTCATGACATGCTTATACATGTCCTAGTAATTATGGAAGAATACCACTGTACTGATGTGGAAACCCCAAAGAAATTATTAATAACTGTTTAAATATTGATGTGATCAAGTGGTAATTAGACTCTAGGATGGTAGTGTTGTAGGAATTGACATGTCTTGAGTGACAGATTACCTGATGTTCATTTTGTGGGTGCTGAAGCCCAGCAGAGGGTCCAGCACCAAACCGGTGGCCAGGTCATCGGTCTCACACAGCTCCTTCACACTCATTCTAGTGCATCCGTCCATAGCCTCCCACCATCAGCATGCTGCGATCACACAGGTCAAAGTAACGCTATGACAACAACAACAAACCACAATATTCTATGAGTTGTGGATCCTAGCAGCAGATCCAGTCTGCAAATGGCATTATAACTAGCTCACTTGCTTTAATTTGGCTCACAACCCTGTCATGCAATCCAGTTAACGTTACCCTACGTTTACAATAACCAGTAAATAGTAACATGCAGTGCATGTTAGGAATGTGACTGAGCGCACATTCGCTTCCATAGCACATTAGCTTAGCTTGTCAGCTTTCTGGGAAAATATGCGGGGTTATCAGCTGAGGAGTGAGGAAGCTAACATTATGGTAGCACTAACGGTCTGTAGCCAACGTAACATGACTGCATCAGATCGTTGCCGAACTGTAAAGCAATATGCTCCCACCGTGATTCATACTGGCAGAGTGGTTTTTGAAAACATACCCGGGAGTCTTCTGTAGTCAACGATGTTATCGACAGATAGACAATTTATCGCAAGCTGCCTGCTTGCTCTGGCTCTCGTTCGCCTGGCAGGGAAAGTTAGCCTAGCAACACAACCAGCTAGCTTTCCGCCGTCTTTCCAGCTAGCCTGGTCAGCCGCGTACGAAAATGGAGTCTCCTCGTCACTTCTGAAATGTGTTGGTTTGTTGACGACTGCAAATCCCAAGCTGAATTATAAAAGTCAGAAATGCACCCCACACACGACGACAAACTAGCTTAAAAGTGGATGTGTTACGTAGTTAGCTGACTAGCTTTGCACAACGCTCATCGAGTAGCAAAAGTTGATGGGCAACGTCCAGTGCAACCGAACTATTATTGACCACGCCCACACGCTGCTCTATTCGCTAATGTCAAGGTCAATTTTACAAATCAAGTGTTTTAAGCTCTGTGGTTGGGCAGGCGTTTTGTGGGCGAGGCCTTGTGGTTAGGTTTACACTAGGTTTACTCTCTTGATACAGAGCAGAGGTACAGTGGCCTCTATTTGGCTGCCAACATAATTACTCACACGAACAGCTTACAGGGGATGCTGTCACCCGGAGCAATACCACAACCTGCCTGCTACGAGAAACATTTTTAGTGTCTGTACTCTAAATCAGATGTATGGTTATCAGATGAACAGTTATTATTTGCATTATACTGTAATTAGTGAGTAATTAAACATCTTGGATGAGAGTTCCAGAGAGGTAGCCTACAATTTAATTTCGGATGGACAATTTATTACAATTTACATAGCCTACTGTAATTAGGGCTTAAGCAATGAGCTTTTATAATAATCTAGTTGTAATGAGGAATATGCAACGCTGAGATTGAATTAGATTTGAATAGATAGCTGAAATAGATAGAATAGAAAACCTTTATTGTCATTGCATAGAATGTAGTACAACAAAAGTAGGGGCGCTACTCAAAACAAGACAACTTCAGAAAACAAATATCTACAGCCAACAACCCATGGCTCTCAAATTATTTAACACAATGCAATTTTTTAAACTAGAATAAGACTATTTATTGCACTAGAATTCGTTTAATTATTGCTGGTAAGAATTGTTATTATTGCACTAGAATAGTTATTGCACAAGATCCAGCAGGTTTGCCCTCGAAAGATTCAGGGTCATTCAAAGCTTGTTGGAATTAAGTGTGCTTATGGCCCAGAGAAAGAAACTATTCTAATGTATTGTGTAAATCACGGTGTAGTTCAAATTAAAGGGCCAGCAGTATTTTGTTTTTGGTCATACACATTTTAAAAACACTAATAATGAACGGGATTAGAAAGACATGCATTTCTCAGACTCATAAAAAGTTTGCAGACTCATAAAAATGTTTACAACATCAAAAACATTAATGAGGGATTGAGTTGTGGTCTAGTGGTAGTTTATCAATTAAATGGCCGTCAATCTATTTGAAAGTGATAAAATGTTCCAATCTTGTGGTCTGAGTTGTGTTTACATTATGATCACTGATTGCGCCTTTAAATGTTCAAAGTTAACTTCTAAAGAGCATGTTATCTTCCAAGCAGTTTGAAATGTGCACATTGTCGATGCACTTTCCTATCCTTGACTAACAAAATAACCTTTGGAATCCAGGGTGTCAAAGTCCTGGTTGATAGATCCTGACTCCCTTTTAAAATCAGACATAAAATTGTTTCCTTATAGAACTTGAAGAATTAGCAATATGTAGCTACAGTAGCTATGTAGCCTAGCTACATTGTTTTGCATTTAGCCTGTCAACAATTTCAGGATCTGATCTTTTAGTCACATACTACATATTTGCAAATCTAATTTAAGATGTATACATGAATACATCAACACTCAACTCAACACAGCTGCCAAGTAAGTAGAAGTTAAAAATGGGATTTTGCCAACATATCTTGAGTGTTGAAATGTCTTGGAAATCAAGAAGCTCATCTGGAAAACAATTCAGAGATAGGTGTTAAGGCATTGAAGCTCCCACAGATAACTGTCTCCAGGCAAACATCACTGTCATCAAAAAGGCTCAGCTGAGGTATTTTATATGTGGCTGAATTAATTCCTAAATCACAGATTATGGTTCAGTTTTACAGTTATCAATGAGTCTATTGTCCACCTCCTTAGTGCAAAAGGTAATCTGTTCCATTTTTCAACGCCTTCACCGTCATTTTCTAGTTACTGGATTTTTACTCGTTCATTCATTTATATAGTCAGTTCACACCACCCAAGCTCAGTCACAGCTTTCTTTTTCTTTCTTTTTTTTGTAATAACAGTGCACACACAATATTTGATGCTTCTGTCTGGTGAAGACTCATATAAAAGTCTGATTCATAAATCAACAGGAAGATTTACCAGCTGTCAGGTGGTGACTTCACTGTAGAGAACATCAGGCTGCATATCATAAATCTGCAGGACCGTCACAGGCAACAGCCAAAAGCCACCTTATGTTAATGATGCATGTACGGCAAGTTTCCCTCCATCAGGTGTTTCATATGCATCTGTTGCCATTAAGGATTTCTAGCTTTCTTTCAGTATACATACTAAACACATCTCCTGTTTTCTACGTATACACTTACAGTACTGTATTGTATTACATGCTAACTAGTCACGCATTGCCAGGCCTTACAACGAACAAGATCCTATTTCCATCTGTCATTTCCAACTCTATTTTGTCATACATTTATCAAATTCAGACTTTATCTTTTAAAGCCATGAAATTAAATAGATTTTCCAGAGAATTTTTGGGTTGTCTATATTTCAATTAAAGGCAGTATAGAATGTGATTAGATTCAAAGTATCTATTTTACGTGTGTTAATGCAGTTGTTTTGGTTCATTGCCTCTGAAACTTTCTTACAGTACACGCAGGATGCTTCACACTTATTATCCCAGCAAGTGACAGAAAACCATAAAAGATAAACAAAGGGGAAATGATAAAGATGGCAAAGACAGACACAGAAGCAATCATGCTGTCCAAACCCCAGTCCCATTTTTAAAACAGAAGTGGAAGAAATAGCCTGGCAACATGGGTTGTAGAAAGGCTGTGTTGTCTGTTTATTTCTTCATAAAACTCTTCATATTAAACTAGTCAACTGTCTCTTTTTGATTTGGAAAAGTGTCCATGTGCTGTCACTGTGTGAGCCAGGTGCTACTGACTCATGCAGAACTGTTTGACAGACGGTAGAGGCAGCCTCCGCAAAAGAAAATAAGAGAGAAAAATCTGCCTTGAGGCAGGAAAGACGTGAAGCTTTGATGTCTCACATTGTAGTCAGAAACATGTAAAAAGAAAAGCAAACACAAATATACAAATTCCATGTTTTATTTCTACCTTGTAACAGAGACAACTTGTGATTGATTTGAAAACAAATGAAATACAAATAAAAAATACCTTTATTTTCTGTTGTTTCTTTTCCTTAATTATAATAATCTAATCATTTCATATCTACCCAGCAACAGTGCATGGTGCAAAACATCCCTGATTGATTAAAAAAATCCTACACTAAAAAGCCAGCAGTATCTAGCGTTAAAATGTGTCAGTGAAAACAATATGAACAAAAAAGTCATTAAATACCAGATTCTTAGAGGTAATGACAACAGTAAATATAGAGTAACAAAAAATACATAAGCGAGGTTTGTACAGCTATGAAAATGGAAATGGAAGTGGTCTTTATTGGACCATTTATTATAGAAGACAAATATCTACAAGTTCCGTGATGTTTCAGCACTGTATTACCTCTTACAGGAGACACTTAATTGTTTTGCATTGTTGAAGACATAATCTATTGGACATGGTCTCCACAACATCATGGCGCTCACGCCTTGAATTAACTTTTTATTATCCTAAAAGACTTGAATACATTTCTGTACATTTTCAAATCTCTTTCTGCATCATATTATCCACAAAAGGTGGGCTTGAAAATGACCTTCAGAACAACAGAACACTCTGAACATTGTTCCCCAGTAGACTCATCAGCATGCCACGGTTGGGCTCAATTCATTTCAATGTAGCCACCTTAAACCGTGAACAGAAACTGCAAGTCATCTGACTTGTGAATATCCTGTAATAATGTAATAATAGTGTCTTTTGATGTATTTTACTTACAATATGAATATAAATACAATATCCTCAGTCCATTTATTTTTATTTTCATTTCACTTCCTGAGTTGATCTAACTGGATGTGAATTGAACATGAGCACAGATGAGGTCCGACTGCTATTTTTATTATTTCACCTGCCCTGTCTTACGCAATATTTGCGCTGTACGTGAGTTGTTAAAAAGCCACACATGATTCTAAATAAAGCTTAATTACATTGATTTGATTTTTAAAAAACATTTATTTTCTGAGGTACTGAGTTGAAAACCTCCTGCTAGAGGGAGAACAGTGTGGCAGGATGACAGCTGAATGCAGCTTCCCCACCCTCTGTTTAAGTATGTGCTTATGCACTGCACTCAACTCCAATATTTACTGCCTTTGCAATCTGGAGAGCTGTGGTCGCATGTGTTCATACTTGGGCGGAGGGCTGAAGAATGAGGACAGACAGCAGACAAATGGAGGGTAAAGTGTGTTTGGGTTTTAGAAATGGGCAGTGAGATACCCTGAAACACTGTAGAAAGAAATATTTTTACCAGTTGCAACAGCCTGTGCTGTACGGACTGCTTTCACTGGGGACACCCTGTTTGCCAACTTGATGTACAGTAGAGGGAATGCAAAATGGCCCATGTGTGACATTACTGTAGTGATATATCTTATTTTAAAAAAAAGCCTGCATAAACAGGCAAAAAGTTTATTTTTGAATCTAAATTCAGTCAGCGTGACTGTGATGTCTTGGGGTTCACAGTTGGCAGAGGATCCATGTATATATATATTTTTTAAATGATTTGATTCTCTCAGTCTATGGCTCTTTATGCTTCTTTCAACAGTAAGCTGCTAAACTAAAGCAAGTCAGAATGAGGATTGCTGTCACAAGCAATTGCAATTATCTTGCTCATATCATTTACACAGCACAATCAGAAGCATACAAAATTATTTACCAATTTCTATACAGTGGTAACTGTTCACCTGGGAATTACCTGTCACAACCTAAACGTTAAACTAGATTGACTGGGAATTTACTGTACATGATTACCTTAAGTATATTTTCATGTTTATAGTAAAACAATGATTTTGTGCTCTGACTCCCCATCACGTTTAAAGGACTGTCTATTACTTAGTTTCATCCAACAGCTGTTTAGTTCTCCAGTTGTAGCTTCTATGCAACCCTCATTCGGTGTGGGTTTAGATTAAAATAAGCCCACGCTTTGTTTTTATGACGGACTCAACTGAAGTGGTCTTAAACAGAGCACTTCAAACTGGAAAGGTCAGAGCAATGATTCACCATCTCACCCCCCTTTGATAGTTTTGCCTTTGATCACAGAATATGGAAAACCTTTAAGCCACTTCCTCCTCAGTACAGTAGGCGTCTAGAGTATACTCTGTTCAAGTTCACTACATATTAAATGCCAGATAAATAGTGGTGTCTACTTGTGGAACATGAACAGCACATGGTGATATTGCATTATGTGTGAGAAATTCTGGAGTGTTGTGAGGCATTAAGCAACACAAGCTCAGTGACAGAGCCATTCACTTGTTGACCCTCTAAATCTTCCTGCTAAGTTAATTAACTAATTGTACTTCATATTCACCCAACAATCATTTGGAAAAGGAAAAAAAAAGAAATTTTTGCATTGAAGAGTTATCTAACCAAATATCTATTTTTGTGATAAAACGGGCAACATCTGGTTCCGAGACCAGCTTTGGGCTGTCCTCTCTATAGTCACGGATCATCATCTTTGGCTAAATCACACTAAAGCAAAGTGTGAAATGCCACTTTGTTTTAACGAAGTATAAACTGGCCCAAATTTACACTTTCCAGCATCTACATTATGGTGAGTCTAATTCATAAGATCTCTTTAAGCTGCTGTATGGTCAATTCCACACTCAAAAGACAAGCGTAGCCACTATGCATGGCAAAGGTTGCTGACGAACATGACAAAGCAATGGCAAACACAAAGTGAACAGCATGATGGCATGACTCAAATAAATGGTTATTTTTATTCATCTTTAACTTTTAGTGACCTAAAAACAAGAAAAAAAAAAAAGGAAATTATCTCATGTCAGTTTCATGTATCTAAAAAAAAAGAAAAAGAAAAGAAATAGAAGCAAAACTATTTCACATCCATGACTGCGTTCTCAAATCATTGGTTTTCGAAAAGGGAAGAGAAAAAAAAAAAAAGGATCTCATTGTGAATCAATTTCATTCAAAGATTCACCTGCACATACATCCACCTGTGCGCCCAGTGCGTGTGGTATGTGCCGTTACCATTTGACCGTGGAACTTGATCCCACCCCCCCCACCCCCTACCCATCCATCACACAGACCTCTAAAACACCATGTACAAAAGTTTGTGTTTAGCATTAAACAGTGCAGGGCCTTAACATAAACAGCTAAGGCTCCTCTTTCTCTTTCCCCCTTCCCTTCCTCCCCTGCACCCAGGTTTGACATTACATCACAGATGAGCAAGAACCCATATTTACAACAGGAAAACAGAGGGTACAGGAGGAAGAAAAATAAAACATACATACAGAATACAGCAATTTCCTCTGTATCATTCTCACTTTCTTTACACACTCACACACAAAAAAAAAAAGAGCACGCCAACAGCCAAACAAACAGTTAAAAATTGTTTTAGAGAGAAAAAAAACAAAACATGATTGAACCCCAGACACTTTTCTGCTTTCTTGCCGTATGGTGACAAGGGAAAAACAAGTCTGGGGATGTAGAGAGGGGAAAAAAATAAAAAAAATAAAGTGTTGGGCAGAGAGGAAGGTGGCAGGTTGTGGGAGGGGGATCCAGCGGCTGTTATTTCTTGGCCTTGGGGGCCTTGGCTGAATTTCGTGGCGGGGTGACCGGTCTCCCAGATCCCATTCCTCCTGTGCCATAAGGATACAATTTTTTATCTGCTGGCTTCAGAATCTGCGAGAGAGACAAGAGAAATTCTCATTTAGTTTGATAGATGTACAAACTAACCTCTGTAATGACCAATCTGACTTTTAGTATTTATCTTTAATAAATAATAGGTACACTTGAAGTAGAAAAAAAATACAAAAGGGAAAATACATTCCATTCACTAGAATTCATTAATGATCCATACTGTATAATTTTGGTTCGATACTGGTATACAAAATACATAGAAATAGAATAGAAAGCCTTTAGTGTCATTGTACAGAATACAGCAAAATTAGGAGTGCTACACCTGAACAGTGCAATAAAAAGACATCGCAGATATAATTTTATTTCATTACAAAAGTAAAAGTACAAACAAAGGCTCTGTTTTACACACCTGGAAGGAGCACATGAGTGTCTCATCCACACTCATCATGGCACCGGCGTTGTCAAACTCTCCACAGTAGTTGGGAGCAGAGAATAAGGTGACAAGTTGCCTCTTTGCAAAAAACTCATAACCGTCTTCTACCACCTGGGGACAGAAATGAGATGGTCAACACCACAGGCAATAAAACTGAAGCAAGAAAATTAACGGCCGGTGACTCGCTTGTTGGTACCGTTTAGTCCAGTTGGTTGAGTGAAGTAACACAGGGTCAGATTTTCAACTAAACAGGAGTACAGGAGCACTAAATGTTACTATACTTCTTGTCTACACGAATGGTTGTAAAGAATATTACATATTGGCATATTTAAACTAATCACCTACTTTTTGGGTTAATTCATAGTGAAATGAATCTAAAAAAAATGGTTAAAAAAAAAAGACCACTTTCAGAAACACTTACAGAAGACAAACGCACATCCCACAGCTTTAGTTGGCAGGGGCACAAGGCCTCCTGGCTACACATTACCTGATGTGCTCTGCATATTAGGTCCATGTCGTGTTTATGCAAAAACTTGGCAACCACATCTGCCCCGAATGTGAAGGAGACACCACGGTCGTTTTCACCCCAGCCCAGCACATCTTTGTCTGGATCAGCCCACAGCAGGTCACACAACAAACCCTGGTCAGGCACGTCTGTGGGTCGCATTACTCTGCGGATCTGCTCCATAGTCTGAAGATCAGGAGAGAGGCCTGGAGAAAAATCAAACGCCCATCTTAGTCTGGTTTTTATTATCCAATGTGTATCACCTTATCCTCATAACATCATATATTAACACCACCTACCTCCATGACAGCAGAAGATTTTCTCATCTACAATGGCAGCCACAGGTAAACAGTTGAAGCAGTCTGTGAAGGTCTTCCACAGCTTAATATTATACCGTCGCTTACCTACCAACAAAAAAGGTCAGATGAGACCTTAGTGCAACATTCAAGAGAGCAGATTTGACATTTTTCCTATTTGCAAAAGTACTCTGCACTTACACTCGTCATAAAAGCCGTAGATTCGATTAATAGAAGCGCATTCATGGTTTCCACGCAGCAGGAAAAAGTTCTCTGGATATTTGATCTTGTAGGCTAGAAGCAGGCAGATAGTCTCCAGTGACTGCTTCCCTCGGTCTACATAGTCACCCAGGAACAGGTAGTTGCTTTCTGGGGGGAAGCCTCCATATTCAAACAGTCGGAGCAGATCATAGTACTGACCATGGACATCGCCTGCAGAGGGCAGCAGAGGAGTGCAATAAAAACACCATACTTTCACTGCTGGGTGTAGCTGCTTTTCAACCGATACAACTGGCAGTTACAGATGAGCAAAATGTCTAGTTAATCATAAACAAAATCTCAGGTGATCATCTTCTCTTGCATCAGAGTCCGTCTGCAGTGTAACCTCTTTATGACTTGATGGTATTTCACACTTCTTGATGCATTGTTGGAACTTACTGACCACTACATTAAAACTCACCACAGATTTTGAGGGGAGCTTCTAGTTCAAGCAAGATTGGCTGGCTCAGGAAGATTTCACGGGACTTTAGGCAAAGGCCACGGATCTCACCCTCTGTCAGTTGGACATTCTTCCCCGGTCGAGAGCCCTTGACTGAAAAAGTAGAGATAAGGGACAGGCTTTTCATAGAAGATACAACACCACCACATAGACACACCTTTTGCTGAGAGCTGTAAAAAAGTCTGAACGAAGGACATAGGTTGCTGCAATGAAACGTGATCTTCAGATTTTAAGCCAGACCACCAAACCGGGAGGTAAACACCTCCCACCAGCCAAATGCTGGCAAATTCTGTTGGCAGTCTAGTCTAACAGCGACTCCAACCAGTAACCACATTACTTAGAGGTTTATTATACATTGTATATTAAGTTTTGTAAAAAAAAAAAAAAAGTTACTAACATATAATCTACAACACAACAAGATGAGTATGTGCAGATTGCACAGAGATGCAGCATCTGAGAAAACCTGATCAATGGAAACTAGTCTGACGTTGTCAGCCTCAAAAGGCACAGCTTTCTGCTTAGGCGACAGTTCAAAACCAAGCTAGTAGAAAGACATGAAAGCCACTTCCCCTTCTAGCTGATGTAGCTGCTGCACAGACATTGCAAACACATAATTTGGACTCTCTTCATATGCACGGTTAAGAAACACAGAATGACATGCAGCAATTCCCACACATTGATTTATTTGTGGCTGCCCGCCACAATATCAACACTGACCGCCACATATTGATTTTCTATTTTTTAAAGCTGTAGTGCATAGTTTCTGTCCAAGTAATGACAACAAAACTTTCGGCGCATCCACATGACAAGCATACCTGCAAACTCAGAAGGGCTGAAAAAGGTGACACATTTTATACAGCCCCCCCAGCACTAAAGCTATAATATTTAAAATGGGTAAATTCTTATTTCATTGCTTGTTTGATTATTATGTAAATCACACTATCCTTGCCCCCTCCCCTCAAACCCCTCTGCAATGACAGAAATTTAAACAAAAAATTAAGTTTGAAAGAAAATTGACAGTGAAAAAAAAGAGTGACATGAAGAAAAGAAAATCAGAAGATTGTCATTGAAAAACAAAATCGGAATGCTACATCATAAAATACAACTTCATAACTAATTCTGTGGGAAAAACTGAGATGCCATGGGCTGTAGTAACACTTTATAACCAAAAATAAGGCAAAGGAAACCAGTCGTTAACAAAAAAAAAAACTGTATCTATCATGTAATAATAAAGATTACATTCTGTTCCTGGCATCCAGCTTCTTTCACTGATGGTATCTGGAGAATGCAGCAGGTTTGTCAAGTCTCTCATGGTCATGTTTTTTCACACTTAACCACACACCCATGGAGCCAAACACAAATCATGATAAAGACTTTTAAAAAGGAACCCGTTTAGTTTCCTGACAAATTATCTTTAAAAAACACTCGTCGTCATGGCTCAAGTGCTAGAAAAGCTAAGAGGGCAATGTGAATGACAGTGATAGAAAAATACCCCTTTAAAAAAAAAAAAAACAATATATATATATATAAAAAAAAAGGAGTAGATAGTCTCACAGGCATCCTCTCCTCAAATTCTAAAAAGTGAAAGTATCTCTATCGCTTATTATTCAGATCAAAATATTTGCACATTGACATGCCAAACGTAGGGCGTACGTGATGCCATGGGACTATATCTCAGCAACTGTGTCAACAGCAGCTTTACGCAAGACTGCCCCTGATGGAGTTTGAATCTGGGTTGTTTGGATCACTGACAGATTCACCCGTTCCTAGATGGGTGGCTTTGTGCCAAAGCAGATAAACTGTACAATCCTACCAATGAGGAGTCTCCCTTCCACCCAACAAATTCTGTCACTGCCTACAGAACAGGTAATGTACGTATTCATTTTAATGTTGGGTGTGAACAGAGCTTGTGTGCGTGTAGTTGTTAGGTGTTCACCGGTTAACAGACTACTAAATGTCTCAGACAAAAACTTTCACCTTTAAAAGCCAAAGAATCAAATGGTGAATAATAACAGAACTATCAAACTAGATTTGTTTCACAAGTTTGTAATTGTACCTCCTACTATTGGCAAAACAACAAGCACATTCAGAAGCAAAGCTACACACGTACATCTGAAATGATAGCTGCTTGGTCAATACTGAGATCACAATTACTCATGGCAGTTCCCCATTCCATAAACAAGATATTCCAGTTGAACATTGAAAACTAAAACCAATTTCAAATTGTTTACTATTAAGCACTTAACTATGTTAGAGTCCGGCGGCTGCTCGCTCTTTGTTATAACACTCACACCGAGCAGATTAATGCGCTCACAGATCCAATCTTTGCGGACGTTACTGCTCGGTGTTTGGCTAGCTAATAAGCCGTTAGCCTGTTAGCTTGAGCTTTGTTTAAGCGCTAACCCCCCGGCACCGGTCAGACAGGTGTGTTTACTTTGTGTCTCGGTCCTCCGGTGTGTCCAGCGATGTGCTCCGGTCAGTTTTTAATTAGCCTATATTAGTAGTGTGTGTGTGTGTGTGTGTGTGTGTGTGTGTGTGTGTGTGTGTGTGTGTGTGTGTGTGTGATGCTGGGACACACAAGGTGGTAGTACATGTAGTACAGGTAGGCTGTTATTAAAAAAAATAAATAAAAAATATATAGAGTATCCATCGCTAGGAAAATTAAAAAAGAAAACTGGGAAAAAAAATAAAAATAAAAAATAAAAACAAATTCCCTACTGACCCATGACCTCATCTGACAACAAACCGGAACAAAACAATTTTTTTTTTTTTTATGCCTTATTATATAATTATTGACATCACATCACTTAGACAAAGCAGGATTAAATTACATGTAAACAACTTGGGAATTAAAATCTCACAAATCACATTAGGAACAGTACAGTGTTCAAGTTTATTGCCCAATCATCACTTGAGGAAATCACAGATGTCCTTCACTCCTTGTGTATGGTTGTTACAAGCAGAGAACCTGGCACTTATGGTGCATTCTTTTTGTCCACCGAAGTCGATCTACGAGTCGTTTTCCGGAGTTACGAACCGGAAGTTGCAAAAAGAACGCCACCGAGGTCGTATATATACGACTCGTCAAGTCGTCTGAACTCAGAGGACCCCGAGTTCACTTTCAAAGATTGCTACGTCGTGCATCACGCGTAGTAAACATTGTGGTTTTCTACAATTTTAAGCACTTTTGTCGTTGTTGCAACCAAATGAAGAAGTCGTACACATAGCACTGTATACTGCTACCTATAGGCATGTCTCTACAGTCTTATTAGGAGTTAAACATAGCGCTGTATACTGCTACCTATAGGCATGTCTCTACAGTCTTATTATGAGTTAAATACCGCCTAATTAGTTATTTTGTAGCTTGTGCAGCTGAAATTGGCTAGAGACGCTCGGTTGCTATATGACAACAATGGCTTTAAGCAGTCTTGAGCAGAAAGCAGAGCAGTAGCCTAATGTTAATCAAAACGTAATTTTCATGTATCAAACTGTGAAATATATTTGTGTAATTGTCAATAACTGGGTGATTAGAATCCTAAATGTTACTAAAAATGTTTAAAACTCCATCTTTTCTCCGACTCGTATTGTGTGACAAAAAGAACGCAACAACCCGCGGTTATTCGTTTTTCGACACGGATGGGACGTCACACTCGAGCTACTAGTCGCGATTACAAGACAAAAAGAACGTACCATTAATCAAACCATCTCTTTCAGTAAAACAGATCGTTTAAATAGTACTTGCAAAGCACTTTGAGAGGGAGGCGCATAGACCTCAAACAGATCTAAAATAATGGCAGTTGAAGCAGAAAATAAAAGCAAGGCCTTAAACAGTGAAAAGTAGGTGTAAATACTGTAGTGCTGCTCTTCAATTTAAACCTGGATTACAGAAGGCTAAGCCCTGACAGAGCTTACTCCAAAGTTAGCCACATAGCCAGTGGGCAACAGTGAGCTTATCGTGAGGGGTACAGACAAAAGACTTTCCACTACGCTGATCAGGGGGGCAGAAAACAAAGAGCTGGACCAGCACAACAGAAAAGCCACTGGAGTGCAGAGAGTGCTGGAATCAACAGTTGGTTTGGTCCAGCACTCCTGACTCATTGCTGGGTGTTCTGGCTGAGCTTATGTGATGTCACGCTCGCCAGACATGCACAGCATTAGCAACACACACTCCCAGAGCTAAGTGAAGCTCTAGATCTACGCAAGTAATCCAATTGAAACTGCTCATTATCCAAACATATTTAATTGGTTTGGTCTCGAAACACAGTTAGCAAGCTTGAGGGTTACCTTGTTGTAGCAATAGGAGACTGAGCAGGGGGCTATTTCACAAAACCTAGATAGCGGATTTAGCTGGGATTTTCCAGTTATCCTGGCTGAATTTAGCCATGACTCAGTTTCATGAAAGCAGTGGCACATAAATTACAATGGAGATTTATTCAGTGCAGCTAGCATGCTCCAGACCAGACTAAAATCAGTCTTGATTAACCCTGGTGACTTTTCTGTTTAGTCAGCAGTCACTTCAGTGCATTTGTGCCTTGTTTTTGTTAGCCTGCATTAAAATACCACAGGTACATATTGTCAGTTAACTACAATTATTATTTGAACATTGTGGCCATTATTTTTTATAATTATTAATGTGATAGTCGTTATATTGAGGTTCAGGTTGTTGCTCCAGAAAAAAGGTCGTCCCCACAATCATGCAATGTACTTTCCTCTGCTGAGGTTAGTTTGTACATCTATCAGCTGCTTTTTTTCCACTTAAGAAATATTAGAAATCTGAGATCTGTAGTTTCAACTGCTGAACTTCAGATGCTTTTACATGCATTTATCTCATCTCGCTTTGACTATTGTAACGCACTGATCTCCGCACTTAGTATGTCTGCTCTTGTTCGCCTTCAGTTAATCCAGAATGCTGCCGCAAGGCTACTTACTAGGACAAATAGACTGTCTCATATCACCTGATCTCAAGTCTCTTCACTGGCTCCCTGTTTAATTTAGGATTCAGTTCAAAATTCTCATTCTCAGATACAGGTTATTGCCCGGTCAGGCACCTGCATATGTAGCGGCGCTACTGCAACCATATTTGTCAGCAAACTCTCTAAGGTCTACCATGTTAAATCTACTGACTGTTCCATGCACCCGGCTTAAGACCCCGTGGTGATCGATCTTCTGAGTCAGTAGCACAGAGACTGTGGAATGCTTCGCCTCCACCCTTACAGTCTGCTGTTTCTGTAGGCGCAGTTAAATCGGTTGAAGACTTACCCATTTAAACAGGCTTTTGGTTGACCTGTCTGCACTTTATTTTAATTGTGTATTGTGTTTTTAATGTTATCATCTTGTATGATTTATGTAAAGCACTGTGATTTTTATCTGTGATAAGTGCTCAATAAATACATTTTACTTACTATTATTTTCGAAGTTTGATGAATATTATTGCAGTTGTTGAAATTATTAGAAATGGCTGATAAAGTTGCAAAGGTCTTTTCAATGAAGTCAGTGATAAAGGCAATATATAGAGTCCTATATAAACATGCGTTTCTATAACTGGCAACAATAGCAGATTGGTCAGAGACCAATACGTTGTTAGGTTATGTATTTTTATTTTTTTATGTATTCCTTAATGAAGATTCATGTATGTTAATCTTCCACGTGCATGTGTATTTTATTTTGCATTTTTGGGGGCATTAGGTTTCACAATTATACAATGCTCTCAAATTATAGTCATAGTTGCACCAATAATTATATAGTGTAGCCTACTGAAAAACACTTTCACTGGCATCACTTGTCTGCTATGAATTTAAGAAATATGCCAACTGATTAATAAGCTACACTGTGTTACAGTCATGCTTACAGTGGGCAATGGAATGATAAATTCTCTTTCTAGTTTCTGGATGTCAGAGTAATTTCCTCAGAGTCTCTTTCCATCTCCATACGAGGAAGGAAAGCATATAATATGTAAAAAAGAAAACATGGCCACTGTAATAGAACCGCATGAAAAAGTGTGGCAGACAATAGGGGACCGACTGAATGATAGTTACTAACCACTGCACTGAAACCGTCATAATTATACCATTCAAGGAGTTGTCATTTGCACAAAAATTAACAGTTGTACACTTTGCCTCAAAAGTTATTTCAGACGATATATCACTCAGGAAACTAATAATATAGCCTATATTGGGCCATATGAGAGAGAGATATTTGCGCATAATATAGCCTACATGTTCATATTCTAGCATAATGGATTAGGCTAGTGGCTGTAATTCATCTTCATGGTACATTTCCTTTCAACCATTCAGTAACTCAAGTTATGCCATTTAAGTAACTCCTTGAATGATATAACTATGACTGTGTCACTTATGTGGTTAGTCTATTCTTATACATTAAGTCAGTCAGCTATTTTTCTAACACACTTTCTCACCGTTTTATTCCAGCTGCCGGGTTTCCTTTTTTACAAATTATATGCTTTACTAACTCGTAAGCTTCCATTAAAAGCTGTTACTCACTGGTTATTAAGTAAGAGGAACGCCTCTTCTTCATCTCAGCATCAATAAATCTGTAATTGACTTTGTAGTTAAAGATGTGAACGCTCAATAATCTGAATTACTTACACCTGGCTTGACCTAGTAGCACCTCCTCAACTTGGCTTGGCCAACGTGAAACGCATAAAGCCAGGATGCACGGATTAGAATAGGTCAAGCCTTGCTTTATCCGTTTCCTGGATTTCTGAATTCTGCTTTTGTGAAATAGCCCTCCAGTGTGGAATATAATGCATCAATCTTTTGATGCAGCACCTGCAGTGAGACAAATATTCATCACTAGCCTTGAACAGAGTAGACCAACACAACAATAATATTAACTGGTGAGTGGTTATTCTCAGCAATAAAACCACAAATGCCGACAAAAAGTCAAGGGAGTTACATAAGAGGATATAAATACTGCCACTATCATGCTTGTTTGTCTTCCCCTGCGTTTTGGCAGACAACCTTGTCACGGCCCAAGTATAATAATCCATGTACAAAACACAGGCCTGCAGATAGACAGGGTCCACAGTCAAAGTCAAACTCCTTGGAGGCACAATGACTGCACATGCATATTTGTGAATAATCCCAATCACCTCCAACAGCTCAGTTTAGGCCGATCATGAAGGGCTTGTATCTAAGAAAGTACATAAACTGAGGGATAAGGACAAAAATATTAACAGTGTTAGGCCTCGGACAATTTTCTGTACCTAACCCAAAATATCTTCTGATACAATGACTTAAGGCACATTTTTTATGAATCACATTTGGTAGAGACCACACGACCGCTAACCAACATACGTGATGTTGCTTTTGTGAAACAGTCAAACAAAGATGTCTGTATACCAATAGTTCCATGGAGGAAACATAAGTATGTGTTAAGTAGGCATAATTTCCACACTGTGCATTTGCCTCACAAGGACATCTACAGAGGACACAACCTTATATCTTGTGCTTTAGATGAACTGTACAGTCGGGTCTGAACAAAATGATGCTTGTATTTGATATCCTCAGGTCTCCTGTTACCCAATAGTCATGTGGATGTGAAGATAAACAGCCCTCCTTTCCCTCACACAAAAGCAACTCCAACCATAACAAATCTGTCTCTACACATTGTATACAGTTGGTATTGGAGCCAAGATTTCTGTCAGATTTGTAGAGCCAATACAGATTACCAATCACTCCAAGTGTCTCAAGTTTCTTTTTTGAAAAAAATGTCTAACATTTTCCACAACTTGAATCATATGCCAAAAGGTTTACAGTTACAACTAAAAAAATTACTTTTAAAACCATCTTAACATATGCAATAACGAATAAGTTATATTTCTCAGGGAGAACTAAGATGTAAAATAAATAATGTAAACAGTCTATATATTGCTTCAAAAACAGCAGTGGAGCAGCCAAGAAGGCCAAACAGCAGTTTCACACAGTATTACGGGAAGCATGTGCCAATCAAAGCATCTTTGTTTCGACATCTTATTAACAAGTCACTCTGGGAAGGTTGTGGCTGCAAATTGTAATCAGATCCTCAACTGGAAAACCGATAACACAACAACACTGCATCCATGCAACTGAGAAGCTCTGGTGGGAAGGGGCTACAAATGGGGTAGAAAAAAACTTCTTACAGTAACGTTAAGCCAGTGTCCAAGAATGTAAACATCTACAAGTCAGAGTAATCCCTCACTGCCATTTTGCAAATTGCCACTCTCAAATCCTCCAACTAATAAAAGCAATTATTCAGAGCAGGGCATTTCTCTTATTCTGAGCTGAAATACAAGTACCTCCTCAGTGAAAATCAAATACATTAATCAAAAACCATAATCCTAAACCAGTAACGTTAATGTTTGAGAAGGTGTAATTTTCGTAAAATGTGTGTGATGTTCCTCCTTGTTCGTGATACTTTACTCTGTAACGTCACCTATGTCCCCTTCATTTGCAGACAACACGGTAGTATGTATGTATCGCTGATGAAAACAGAAAAGGATGGCTATGATAAAAAAAAAGACCTTTCCGATTAAATAGCGTTACTAACGTTAGCTAAACAACATGCAAAGCGCAGGGTTGGCATCAAACCATCGAGTCTGTGAGCATAGCAATCTTAAGGAGGCTACTACAACATACCGTGCTTACCTTTAACTTCTGCAGAGTTACCCGATATATACACAATACACGTTCCTCTACCATATAGCCTACCAAGATATCGATTAAATTAAGTACATTGCTACACAGTGGGTTTGATCCTCCTCACCTTCCAAGAGACGCTGAATTATAGAGTCGATGTTTAATTTGTCTGGCTCCGCCATTTTCTTTATTTTCTGACGTTCTCGGGTAGTCAAGACCTTGGTTTTCCGTGTTGCACCTTAGCTAGATTTCAAGAACAGAAAGAAAAAGACAGACACTGACAGTTACTCGCAATATAGCTAGCTACGTTTGAACTCACACTGGTTAACAAACGAGGGCCTCGCACTAGCTAATCGAGCAATGTTTGCAGACTAAAACAATGAATGAGCTTATGCGAGCTTGAGCTAGGTAGCTAGCTACTAGCAAAGTAACGTAAGCTACATATGAACTAGCTAGCTAGCTAACAGCAAAACTGAACGGCTAGTTAGCTATCGTTAGCTATGTGGCTAGCTAGCTAGCTAATATAACTTGTAAACAGATAGAATGTCCCCGAACCTTGTCTTCGGTTATCCGCGAGTGCTCCTGGGGGTGAATAATGTGTAAATATGTATCCCCTTGCTCAAGCTTGGCCCCTTTCCTTCGGCTTGTCCGGGTCCCTCCACTCTTCCCCCAGGAACTTTAAAAGAGGGCCGTGTCTACCGAAGTGTCTACGGTAACGTAGGAGGCTGAATCAAACCGAGCTCTTCACACGTTTCTCAGAATATGATTGGTCCATCTTTCAATTTAGAACCCGAATTGTCGCATTTGATTGGACGCATACTGGTACGTCACTTAACCGCCTCCCCTAGCTAGTTGTTTACGACAGCGTGAGATGGAAGTGAGGTGTCAAAGTGCGCCACGGAGTGTTTGCAAATGGAACTGCAGTGTAAAACCCATCTCATTCTATTTCTATGTCTAAACCATAAACTGTATAAAATAGGTCAAAACCTAAAAATACCATTCACCGCTTACGTCTGACCCGCCCACAGGAAGCTGGACAAAGAGCAACACCTGTACAGTAAAATAAAATCTAACACAAAATATCTGTAATAAACATCTTTTGGAGGCTCATAGTTTTAGGTTTTATTCAGACTCAAAATGGGTTTGCCGAATACACTTTGAGACCATAGACTGGATGGAACAAAGAAAGAAAAAAAACGTGTTGGTGCATCATTTTAAACACATTCCCTGTACTTAATTAGCATCACTGAAAAAATTGGATTAAAATAACATTCTATGGTTTTAAAAAAAGTGTAATTTAACTGAATTTGTGTTGATGGACCCCACGATTGATAGCTACATTTAATTCTTCCTGGTCATGTTACCACATCTGCTCATTAAATAAATATGACAGAAAACAAGAACGCAATGACCATGCAATCTTACATTTGTTTTAATAGCATGTATGTGTAACTAGTTAAATATACTTAAGTTCAAATTTGACGTACTTGTACTTTACTTCAGTATTTCAATTTCATGCTACTTTATACTGGATGAAAAATATTATACTTCTACTCCACTACATTTATCTGACATCTTTAATTATATATATATTTTACAGATTAAGATTTGACATTCAAAACATATGATGAGCTAAAAAACTGTGAAGCATTTTATAGATTAAACTACCCAACAGTATATGAAATAGTGAAAATTACCTCGACCTCCACCTTGACCAACTAGCAGTAAAACCTATTAATGTATTAAATAATATGTATAATAGTAATATAAGTAATAGTATGATAGTATATATATATATTTCTGCAAGTATGTTTACTTTTAATACTTACATTTTATTTTGCACTTCTGTACTATTACTTAAATAACATTTTCAATGTGGAAGTTTTACTTAATAGAACTTACTGAGTATTACTTTGACTTAAGTAAGTAGAAGGGGTAGAAGAACTCCATTGGACACTGAACAAATTCAAAATAGATGATGTACTACAAAGTGTAGTAAAACCACAAAATAGTAGCAGAAATAGCTGCTCATTGTTAGGATTAGTCTTATGAAATTACAATTAAATTCCTCCTTGTAGAACATTACATTACAATTCATGTACAGCATCTACATTCTGTGTGCTGCTCCATCACTTAACCATCTTCCAAAATAAAATCTAAATTGGTCTGTATATGATGCAAACCAAAACATTGTGTGTCACTATGTCCGCGTATTTCTGAATGTGTTAATAGAGGCTACAATTTTTGGTTTCACAACATTCCTTTTCATTTCTTCATTTTCTTTCCTTCCCATGATCCATGAAACCCTTCTTATCATCTTGCGCAAAATTCCTAAACCAACTCTGTCTCAATTTCCTAAATTAGTCTCCTTACATTCGTCATCACAGTTTCGACAGAGGTAGGTGTAGGGGGGGTGATCTGGGATGTGCAGGTATGGTAGCCTGGGCGGTATCTATTTGTGGGAGCATAGAGAGAAAAATCTGCAGTCTTCTAGATGACTCAGTTTCTTGCAACCTGTGATGGTTACAACCAAAATGAGTCACTCAGAAGCATCATTGTAATCACAACAACAAAATTCTCTGTATGGTTTTAGATCAACTTTGAACATGCTAAGACATGATAAAAATCTTTTCCGTGGAAACCCTGAGGTTTATCTATAGCGGTGAGTTAAGTGAGAACTCCTCTGAGCTCCACAGCAGGTCTAAGGTGGAAAAATAGAGGTAAACATACGTATAGGACAAGTCCAGTCTGGTTTTGAGGTCCTTCCCTCCTGTGTACTCCCATTCAAGCACAACCCCACCCCACACCTTACATTCCTCTACAAATACCCCACTATTTTAGAAGGTCTCTGCATAACACTTGTACATCAGAAAACAGCATCTTCATAAAACAACGTGCAGGCAGGAAGAAAGGAAGACTAAAGAAACACTAACTTTTCAATTTTCCCATCAAGTTCAGAGGACACAGATTAAAGGGTAGGCATCTTTTTTTATCCACTTTTTATTCAGATGTGTACTGTGAGCTTTGAAAGGCGATATGATTCTGCAAAAGCTTGAAATGACAGAGGATCAAAGGATTAGGGATTAGTTCAACACCTTTTTATAGGCGCCTCAAAAATTATGGAAAGTGCAAATTAACAGCTGTGAGACAGAGAGAGAGAGAAAAAAGGTTATGAAAAGTCAGCAGCATGTCTGTGTCATTTAACAAAACACATGTGTCACTTAACAAATGAAGTGTAATGCAGTAGTAGCCTAATTTTAACGGAAAATGTGATTTTTAGTAATAGAAACAAAAACATCCGATTTTAAATCCACTGACCCAAATTAGATTAGTTTTAGTGTTCAATCTGTGTGATCTGGGTCACATATGCTTTAAAGTCTGATATTTTTATCCTGGTCTAAATCCAGACAGAGTTACCCTGTCCAACCCTCAATGGGTTATTGACTCTCCTTTATTATTTCATTAGATTTATAGGGAAGGAAGGTTTAATTGTCATTTGTTGGTATCATATGAGACATTCTTTTATTGAAATTTGCAACAAAATGTGCTCTTCTGGGTGTTGGTGAACAATAATTGGAATTGTCTGTATGGATGGAGAACAAAGGGAAGAGCTTCCTCGCGCTAAAATAAGTTTATACGTATACTGTATAAAAAATAAACGTATGTCTAGAGAGAATATAAGAATGTGTTTCATTTATTTAGATATTTAGTTTAGTTTTAGCACCTGAATATATGTTACATTTTCTTTGAAATTTTAATTTTGTTTTCATTTTTCCTATATCAAAACATACTATCTCTTTAAATAAAGCAATCAAAACTATTACAATTCAATCTAATATTTATAATTAATTAAAAGATGCAGCTTAAGACGATCAAATGTACTTTCTTAAACTGCATCATTTTTCGTGCAAAGAATTTTCATCGTTCTTCATAGCTAACCTCCCAGGTGTGAGTCTGTTTTCCTCCCACCTTCTTTACTCAAACTTTAATTTTCATCTGTATAAAGTTGAACCATAAAGTGACCCCTAAACTAAATAAGATGTTCCAAGTAAGAAGATTTGAGGGAGTGGTTCAGCCAGTGCTGGGTGGAGGTCCAGGATGCCAGGGCTTGTTGGGACACGAATGTGTTTTAAAATGTAGCCCTAAGTAACATAATCCTGTGAAGGCCTGTTAGAGAGAGTCTGAGTATGTGTTCAGCTATGTGATCACAAAAGCCCCACAGATAAACACATAAATGGTTCTTACATGTTGGATCAGCGAAGGAGATTTAACAACTCCTCCTCTCTACCCAAAGGAGGAAAACAGGAAGAGTTTTATCAGCACAGCACTTACGTATCAGTACTAGGAATTTAAAATAGATTTTAAAGTTGATCATATGAACAATGAAACAAAAGTAAACACATTTGTTTGCATGTAAGTAGAATAAAAGGTAGAAATCTAAGATCTTGGGAGAGCCAAAAAGACCTCGCCCCTCATCAGATGGTTTGGGATGCAAAGTTGTTGAAAGAAAAATCAAATTACAAAAGCATAAACATAAACATTAACATTAAGTTGGAGGTAGAATAAAATGTAAGCAGTGACAACTAGTGAAGAGCTGTAATTATCACCCTCATGTCTCTGATTTGTCCCTCCTTCTTCTCCTTTTACAGAATGGGATCTGTTGGAGTTCAGATTGTATGTGTGGCCCTCTGCGTCTTTGGCCTGATCGGGGTCATCGTATGCTGTGCTGTCCCACTCTGGAAAGTGTCCTCCTTCACGGGATCCAACATCGTGACTGCACAGGTAATGAAAAGCTTCTGTTATTAAAGGTAATGAATGGAAAAAGATTAGGTATGACAGGTATGTAAAATCAACATTAAAAGCCCAACATACAGTGTATTCGTCTGACTTTCCTGGAAGTATATACTTAACCCCATCACTAAAATGTACAATAAAAACACAACCCTAAAACACTGAATTGAAACCTGCTACCAGTGCAATATTGATTGACAGGTCTTTTAATGTGTGTGTGTGTGTGTGTGTGTGTGTGTGTGTGTGTGTGTGTGTGTGTGTGTGTAGAGCACACAGGAGGGCCTGTGGACGAGCTGTGTGGTGCAGAGTACCGGACAGCAGCAATGCAAGAACTACGAATCCCTGCTGGTGTTGCCCTCTGATCTGCAGGCCGCCCGTGCCATGACCATCATCAGCTGCATGTTATCCTGCCTCAGCCTCCTCATCTTATTCTGTGGGGCCGACTTCACCACCTGCATAGAGAACGAAGATGCCAAGCCCAAGATCAGCTTGGTGGCCGGGGTGGGCATGCTGCTGGCCGGCCTCCTGGTAATCATCGCCGTCAGCTGGTCCGCTAACAGTGTTGTGACAGACTTCAACAACCCCCTGGTGCAGGCTTCCAACAAGAAGGAGCTGGGAGCGTGTATCTTTGTGGGCTGGGGGGCCGGCGTGCTGCTCCTTCTGGGCGGAGGTCTGATGTGCTGCTTCAGCAGGCCCAAATCTGGCAGCTCCGGTGGAGCCGCCAAGTACTACAGCAATAGTTCCGCCCCCACCTCCAATAAAAACTATGTGTAGTGGCTTTATGAAAGGGACTGGTGTTTGACAGAAATTAGAGGATAGGGGTTAAGTTGGTAAAAGACTGGGAAGCAACAAAGTAGATGACACCAGGGGTTGTTTTAGGAAAAATGTAAAAAAAAAAAAAAAAAAAAGTCTCTGTAAATACTCAATTCTGACAACTGCCTCCCATTTTTTTCCTTTTATATTCATAGTTATGCTGGTGACATTTTAAATCTTAAAACTGTTTTACTCTTTGGTGCTGGGTTATGTATACACTATTTTAAAGTAAATGGAAATCAAATGGTATACTTGTTGATTACACACATTATGTGATCTTAGAATAGAATAAGAATAAAGACGTTTTTATTTGGGTTGCTGCTTTGACATATACAGTACAATATTAACTATCATGCATTTTCCTTATATTTCTGTTTGACTTTAAAAGTGTCTTTCAAAGAACCACACAAGTGTAGAGTAACATTTAAGATTATGAAAGCTCCAAGCTTAATATTAACATTATTAAGTGTAGAGTTGTCCAGCCTTTCGTAGACACCACTATTGCCTCATATTTACAATTAGTTTAGATCCACTATGGTCTATATTGTAGGTTTTATCTCTTATCACCTCAGGGAGCATCTGTTTGAACTTGTTCCATTGAGGATACGTTCTTAAACATCCACATGACATTTCATTTTATATAACATTTTCTCGTTTTGTTTCTCATGATGTATGATGAGTATACATAATTAAAATTGTAATGTAATTCAAATGTGTGTTTCATGTGTATTTCATTTCACACAAAAAAAAAAACCCAAACAGTATTTTGAAAATACAGAGGATTTTATTTCAAACTAAAAGCATATATTAAAATAGGCATTTTTTTTTAAATTGATCAGACAAACCAAGTAAACAAATTCAAGCTTCAAAGAATGAATGAAGATTCATAACAGCTGTAGGTTTCAATCTCTCCCTTTGTCTCACTACAAACAGATTTACAACAGCCCACTCTTCTCTCACTGTCTTTTTTTCCAATGTTTCGCTCTTGACTTTTGCCTTTGATTTATTGTTCTTGTTTATCAAACTTCTCTAGTTTAATGCTTGCTCTCCAGCTCCTTCACACGGTTGGTCAGCTCCTCTATCGCTGCTTTCAGGTCTTTCACCTCCTTTCTCAAGGACTGAACCTCCTGAGAGACAGACAGATACATATAGAGCGATTATGTTATGGAGAATGTTTGATTACACATATATTATAGAATTGGTCAATACTTTTTGTTGTCTAGGTTGCAGTCGGACAAATTTTCAAGCCAATAATAAAATTGAAGGAGGATTTTCAGGATCAATAAAAATGGTTACATGTAGTATCCAGTAAGTGTAAAAACTACTTGGGCATGAGTAAAAACTCTGCATCCAAAATATTACAAAAGACTTTAAAAGTACAGAAGTCTTATTCAGTAAAATGTAATTAAAGCATCAAAACCATTATAAATATCATTATGCATGAGTTTTATATTATATATTTTGTTATTTAAATCATTATTACTGATCATTGCATTACTTTATAACTTAATGTGTAAGTAGCACATTGTGTAGCTAGTACATGCAGTACTTTAATGTATCCAAATGCAGTATATTTCATATTTAAAAAGGCCCTGAACACCCACACAGGTGTTCATAGTTAATTTGGCTGATTGGACCTTTTCCAGGTCTGTGTGGAAGTGGTTAGACTGAGTGATTGACATCTTCCTGAGTCCACTGTTATGCCGCGTTCTATTTACCTTGGAACTCGGAAGCCGCAACTGGGAATGACGTCTAAAAGAGTCTAATCAGCCAGAATAACTGAAAACACCTGTGTGGGTGTTCAGAGGCTTTAAGTTGAAATTAAGTTCATCTTTGAATTTAAAACATTATTATACAAAGTAACTGGTGACTAAAGCTGTTAAATAAATAATGTTTGTCTCAGAGATGTAGTGGAGCAAAAGTATAAAGGAGCATACAATGGAAACACTTCAGTGAAGTACAAGTAAAATTTGTTAATTACAGTACTTGACTAAATGTACTTAGTTATATTCCACCACTGCAACTTTTGAACCCTAAATGTAACAAAAATATTTAGCTTTAAATGTCTCACCCCACTGTTGTCATGCTGATTCCCAGCAGAAGCAGCCGTGGTCTTCAGAAGAGTCTTGTGAACTTTGAACTCCTTGGTTTTGGTGGTTGCTACAAACCCGTCCTTTAGCGAGATCATAATAGGCTGGCCTTCTTTTCCTTGAAACCACTCATCAGCTTCGACTGAAGGCTCAGGGCCGACGGTGTCTGGGTACAGATCCTCCTGGAACAGATCAGACTGCACAGGCAGAGAAGTTTCGAGTGAGTTAAAGACAGAAATGCACAAATGAACTAATTTTGACTGATAAAAGTATATAGTGTAGATTTGTACCTTGCGTGGCACCGTCATGACTATGGGCTCACATTTCCTCTCATGGAGTTTGTAGAACCTGAAGGTAGAAATATTTGTTCATATTTTAGGTTGTTGTGTCAGCCTAGATTAAGATAAGTTTCTTTTGGAGGAAGTAGAAAAAATTTGAACACAAAAAAGACAGAGTACAGAGCTCGCGTAGCTAAAAATACTGAGCTACTTTTGGATTACTAAAGACAATTACCTGGCAATTTCACATTTGTTGACCTCCAGGCCTCTCTTGGGCATGTATCCCATCCCCTTCTGGCTCTCCTTGCTGCCGTACATGGACAGGTAGTGGACATAAGGAGCTTCATCTGTCACCTCAAAGTAACGGATACTGCTATCCCCCTGTGCAGAAGATGCGAGTGTCAGCTGTATGTGTCCGTGTGGGTGAGACAGACCCAGAAAGACCATTGTTTCAACATCTAAATCTAACCTTGCCACAGAGGTAGACGACACCAGTGTCTGGGTCAAAAAATGGCAGAAGGACGCCACTACTGGTGTCCAGTTCCTGCAGGGTCAATGGCTCTCCAAAGTTCTTCTGTTAAAAGAAATTCAGATACAAAGAATTATACGTTTGATCATATCCAGTGTAACATCTTGTATGAAAAAGGCTGCTTGAGCAGAACGGACTGCAGGTAAGCCAAGGACTTAATTGAGATTGATGTGGGATATTGCAGAGCAGTACCACCCATAATGCTGTAAGCTGTAAATTGTGAAACAGCAGTGTTGTAAATAACTCCCTAATATCAGATTACTAACATTTTAAAAGTACCACAAAACTGTGTAACAAGTCCAACAGTCAAGATTTTTTCAAATTATGTCTAAAACTTAAAATCCCCCTAAATGTGTTTCTTATCGCCATTTTACTTGGATGTTTGAGCTTCAATGTGCAGAAGGACGTACAGAGTTTGACACTAGAAGGCTGAACTCACGTTTATCTGCTAAAATTATGCAATTTTACAAATTCTTAACAAGATGACTAAATACGTTTTGTATAAAATCCATATCAGACACTAATTATTATCCAAAGAACAGCTCTTTAAACACATCTGGAGGGGATCTTTAAAAGGCCCTAAAAACGGTTTTCTTACTACGTGTAGTAACCTCTGTCAAAGTTCGAACGGTTTTAGATTAAGAACAAAACATTTTTATCAAAATATGAAACCCCTTCTTAAAATATCCTGCTATCATGAGTAACGTCACCACTGCTGCTTTTGTTTTCTTCTTTTATACCTTAACCTTAATCACTTTTGTGTATTTTGTTTTCTTTACGTGAATGGGCATTTCACATAGCTTTTATTTTCCTTTTTGATTATTTTTGTATGTGTGTAATAATCTTAATAGAATATTGTTAAAAAAAAAAAAAGATGTCATAACAGTTTCTTTATTTTGGTTTTGTCTGTGCTCTTCTCAATGGTTTAAAGTGGGCAAGACCCAGTTGGAAAAATGGGATGACATTCATAATAATAATAATAATAATAATAATAATAATAATAATAATAATAATATATACTTTATTAATCCCACAAGGGAAATTACAGTGTTTTTGCTCATGTTTCCAGGCCACTGTCAGTTAAACCTAGTCAAAAATAACATGAATCTTAGTAAAGTGAAAATGATGTTGAGCCTGAGAGACAGCAGAGACTGAGAAAAAAAGTCTTGAACTTGAACATGCAGGTTGTTGACACTTACTGGGTCCCACAGCGCCACCTGTCTCTCACTCATGCGACTGAAGCCGGTAGTGAGGATCTTCCCATCGGCAACGAACACGGCCCTGACAGGCCTGGAGCCCTCATGAGGCTTCTCCTTCTCCTGTAGGGGTGTGAGGCAGAGCAGAGCAGAGGTGGAGGTGTTACAGACAGATATTTACTGAATCCAATTCACTACTACTGTGCTTCCCACTTTTCTGCTCTGACCAGAGCTACATTCATGATGAAAATAGAATTACTCAATGAGTAGGAAAAAACAAGGAAATATTACATATATTTTTTTTTAAATTGTCTTATTCTATTTCTTATGTTCTAGAGCAAAAACAATAAATAAATGAAGAGATTAATAATGAATTAGATAATGCTGCTGATTAAAAAGGTTACATTTCAGACTAAAAAAATTGAATATCAAATTCCTAAAGTTTTACAATGAAATTCAACAAATTGCTACATATAGAAGTAAAATAGCAATGAAAATACTCAATTATTATATCCTAGCTGTGTTAGAAAACACTCACAAATTAAAGAAAATACAACTGTCATATCATTCAATAATTAATCAATTAGTCGACTGAAAGAAAATTAATCTGCAATCATTTGAATGATCAATTAATCATTTAAGCCATTCTTCAAGCATTAATGCCAAACATTTGCAGCATCTCAATTGTGAGAATGTGTTGTCTTTTTTGTCTTACATTTTAGTAAACTGAATATCTTGTGGTAGGGAAGCTATTTGAAGACGTCACCTTGGGGTCTGGGAAATTTTAAATTTTTCATAATTTTCTGAACTTTAGATTGGATTAATCAAGAAAATACCTGGCAGATTAATCAATAATGAAAACAACCATTAGTTGCAGTCTGAATCATTATGGCCTGTGAGTTAAATGTCACTCCAGATGTTTGCAGAGAAATGTAATTGAAGACTTGTTTGGTAAAGCTACAGTACGGAGTTACAGGGAAACCTACAATGATGACTGTGCCCTTGCGTGGGTCCAGCACCCGCATGGTCTTGTCCTTGCAGGAGGTGAGAATCTGGGAGCCGTCCTGGTTCCAGCAGGCGCTGTAGATGAGGTCAGGGTGAACGCTGTCGATCCTCACCACTGCCTCCCCACGAGCCACATTCCACAGGATCACCACATTATCACAGCCTGCATGGACAAAACAGTGACAAATGTGGAAAATGAAGAGGCTTCATTGTGGGCCATTATAAAAGGTAATTAATCTACAGTATGAATCAAATTAATTCCAGATAAGTAATACAGTAGGAGTCAGCCTTCTTTTCTCATTAAAAACATGCATATTTTGGCATGCGTGATTCAAGTGCTATACCCAAGTAATAAAAGTATTGACATTGACTTTCATGTCAGAGCTTCTCTGACATTTCTACTGTGCTTGGAATACACAACAGCAACGATAGCTGCTATGGCTACACAGAAAAGAAAAGAGCACCACATAAAGAACCCTGCACTTTTTTTTTTAAATAATAATAATAATAATAATATTAAATGGAAAAGTCTGCAATTTACCATTATTATCCTAGTCTTAAAATCTGGATCATCCATAAATCAAAGCTTTCTACTGTATATTAGCAGTACTTAGAGCTGGTTGAGAATTCCGTTATTGTTTATTATTAATATCATGATATTATCAATCTTTTTTGTACGATTATTTTTTGGGGCATTTTAGGGCTTCATTTTTAAAGGACAGCTGAAGACATGAAAGGGGAGAAAGGGAGAATGACATGCAGCAAAGGGCTGCAGGTCGGAGTCGAACCCGCGGTCGCTGCGTCGAGGAGCAAACCTCTATATGGGCGCACGCTCTACCAGGTGAGCTACCCAGGCGCCTAATATTATCACATTGCCATTGTCTTAACAATGTAACACAGACAGACTGAGGGGTTTAAGGAGTCCTGGTAATGCTGTGAACTTAGTTGTCAACAAGAGCGTTGACAGCGCGAACAAAGTGGGTGGAGGCTGAAAGAACTTCCTGTCCATCAAAGGTGTTAGTCTCATTCAACAAAACATCTGTGACATTATACCACCCCGGTTCCTTAAATATACAAGCTAAGAGCTCTCTGTCAGATCATGTAAACGCAGCTCCGGTGGCAGGTGCTCCTGTGGTTTCAGCAGGTTTATGAGGGTGTAATACCTGCACTCATCAGCACATTGTGGGCGGTGGGGTGCCAGCTCAGGATGCCAACACGTTTGGAGTGGCCGTCCAGCTTGACAACAGGATTTGTGAGTGACGTGGTCAGCCCGCCGTCCGGGATCTCCCAAATCTATTTACCAAGGAAACAATTTAGACTCTGCATTTACACACATTAAAAGATAGCATTACAGTACGACGTCACGTCATGCGTTAGTGCATACTGAAATGCTTGAAAGATCGAACTGAAAGATGCCGTTTCAATACAGCGATGCCTACCATGACACTGCAGTCCTCGGAGCCACTGGCAATGATGTTGTCATTGTGAGGACAAAACTCGATGTCCAGGACCGGTCCTGTGTGGCCGCACACAGTGGGGTAGGACATGTCTATACGTCCTGTCTGCAGAGACAGAAACATAAAGACAGGTGGTGAATACAACTCCCAAAAATCTCATCCCCAGTGGGGAAAGTGTCAGATAAAGCCAAGGGACTGAAAGGTTACACACAACTATGATGAAATAAAAAAAAAATAAAAAACGCAATGATTTAGTCAATGTAGGAGGACGAAGTTGATAATCAGCTGATACAGCTATGCCTCCAATTACTCCTAATGTCTAGTAACTGGGTTAGAGAGGCGATCAGGGCCAAGGAGATGAAATCCCATGGTTCCTCAATTTCTCCTTCCATGACCCAATCTGGGCTGCTCTCCCTTGAAACATCATGCCTCACCCAGGGCATCATTTTATTTATTATTTATTTATTTAACCTTTATTTAACCTGGAAAATACTCATTGAGATTAAGAATCTCTTTTACAAGAGTGTCCTGACCAAGACAGGCTGCAGCACAGAGTTTCAGACATAAAACAATTCACAATGAAAATACATAATAAATTACAGCATCATAAACTATCAAGCTATTCAACGTTTGCCAGAAGTTATATACATCAGGGTTCAAACAGATCAATCAGTCAAATACATTTACAGCCAGATGTGCCTGCCTCCCTGTCATTCAAAATGACTTTAAAAGGTTCAGGCAATTTTCCAAGTCTTTCCACCTAGAGGGAGCAGCATATTTAAATACCCTTTTACCCAGTTCAGTGCAGACTTTAGAACAGATACCAGGAATAAGCCCTTGGAACATGAAAACGATTAATTTAATGTTTTATCTGAAATATTCTGAAAAGACATTTTTTGAACACTTTTTCTATCAGTGTATCGTCTGGCTTCACTAGGTTTCTGTGGTTGTTTATTAACTAACTGATTTGTTAGTAAAAAAACAAAAAAAACAAAGAGATAAATAGAACCAATATTCATCTCAAAACAGGATTTCCATGTCTGCAATTTCACATCCACTGGTCCTTTAACAACTCCTTTCCCTTTGAGAATTGTATACTTGAGAGGTTAGACCATGAATAATGTGGATTCTGCAGTAATCAGAGTTGAATTTAAAGCTTTTCACCTAGAATGCAAATTAAAAACTTTTTTCACAGTCATCTGGCCAAAGTATGAAAGTATGGTGGGAAACCAGTAGGAATAATATGGCCTAGAATGATTTAAGATTATCACATTTTTGTCAGTATTTTCCAGCAGTATTTAACAATATTTCCTAGTGATACAATTGATTAAATTAACATGACCTGATCTGGATGAGTGGAATCAAATGTTTGAATGGATTTACCAAAGTATAATATTATATATTATGTAATATTATATACCTGACATTAGTGTCTACAGCGGGCAAGAGAGAATATTTAAGACTTTTGTAAATAAAAGTAAGACATTGTAAAGCCTTCTTTTTTTAGGAAACTGAATTAAATGCTTTAAGACATGCAGATACCCTATGTATATAGTAAAAATGCCCAAGCCTAGGGGAACATGTAGGTGATCAAATGCAAGCTTCGTTAAGCTCACATACTTTGACAAATTTAGATGTTCAGATGGCCATAAACAAGGCTACAAGGTTTGCAATTTTGCACTTTTTCCAGGCACATGAAATTCAATAAAGAGGTTTCAAGCCACCTAACGTACTGCATAAGTGACTGCAGAATAACTGGGTTGAAGCCACATCCTGCCCTGACTGAACTGACAACGAACTCCTAATATGGTGAAAACTTCTCAAAAGCAACGCGAGTGACGTGTAGAAAGACTCAAAGCCGGCATCAAACTTCCTTATTCAGCTGAATGTGTGATGGGGACTGGCAGAGTTCAAATGTAAGCATGGTGTTGAAACAAAAAAAAACATTACACCAACTTGCATTTGAAATGATCAACACATCCAAAAATGGTATTATAAGGACACAAAGAGCCAAGCAGTAGATATAATAAAAATAATCTTTGTGCCAATACAACCAGGGTGTTTCCTGTGACCCACCTTGCTCAGGGGCAACACCATGAAGGCTCCTCCGCCACTGGCGTCCACAATCATGGCCACAAACTTGGGGTTAACAGAGCAAAAGTTGCTGTCCCACGTCATCTGGGAGATTCGGATGTCATCGTAGCATTGGTCAGCTTTGACAGCCTGGCCAAAGACGTGACGGAACTTACTGGACCTGACAACCTTCCTGGACATGGTGAACTGGAAAGAAAGAAAGAAAGAAAGAAAGAAAGAAAGAAAGAAAGAAAGAAAGAAAGAAAGAAAGATTAACATGAGGTAATGCTCTGAATAAAAAAAAAAAGGCAGTATTTTATGTGCAGGAAGCCTGTAGTAAAATAATCTAACAATGGAAAGAGATCTATAACCAAATAATCATATGAATGCATATACGATTAACCATGTCAAAAAAAGTTAGGCTACCTGTTGTAATTTCCTTTCTGTTTATGCATGTAGATTTCAAGTGGAAACAATAAACTGACTAGCACAAAGCTGACGAAACAGATGAAGGACACGACAGAGGAAAGCTTAAAAAAAAAAAAAAAAAAGAGGAAGCAAAAGCTTTCACAACTGCTTCCTCTAGTCTGTGACTGCTACTCTGCCCCCTTCTCTCTCTTTAATTTGGGATTCTGCGTGTTACTTGAATAATTGTGCAGGCCGAAGACAATTGTACAAGACAATAGTATAAAGAAAACAATACTATCTACCATCAGTTGAGCTGCACATGCTCTATGCCTGAGAAGGTTGATGAGCTACCCAAAGTGGCAGTTACACCACATCCTTCAGAGTGAGCAGCAAAACAACCAACCACTTTTTTTTTTGCCAAATTTGTCGTTCACACACTCCGGCTCTCAATGATTTCCCCACAGGTATACATACAAATACAGATTTTAGCAAATCACAAGTTAAATAACATACAATTTATGCATCATTTACCAAAACAGATATGTGTTAAGCCTCAAATCATGCAGAAGTTAAAAAACAAAAACAAAAAAACAGCTGCAAAATAAACAAACCTTGCACTATTTAGCAACAATTCCACCAATTAAATGCACTGAATAGGTTTTGCTTTACCTCCATTAGTAGATTTTACTTCCTGAAATCTGCAGCCGCGCCTAAACTCAGAAGAGTACAACAGCTTTGCTGCATGTGCATCACAAGACCTCTCTGGTTGCTCTGCACCTAATTTAATAATCCTTTATAGAGTGAGCCGTAATTTTATCAGGAACCTAAATGCATGTCAATAATCTCTCTGCCGCTGTCTGTATCTGTTGTAATGGAAAACATTGCCTGGTACAAAGGAAACAATTCACTAACTTGAAACAGGAGAACTCAAGCCATGAAGAACATGAGGATCAGAGATGCTAGATTCAAATGAATTACATTGTTATCTCTACCTGTTATTTACCTATCATATGATAAATGTACCTATTATAGATAATAAACTGATATCTTCCCAGATGTTTTAAGGTGTAAACAAACTGAAAAACTGCAGACAGATGTTTCAGGCCTACCTGGGAGTCGTGTGGGGGCGATTCAGCTCAAGGAGTTTCGGCAGAGCACCAAACACCCTGCCACCAGAATGAGGACTTAGAGGAGACTGTAGGTTAAAAGTACATTACAAAACGACACGGAGGAAGTGAGAGTTTCAAATGAACGTGGAAGTGGGAGGGGTCTCGTGTGACATTTCAGCGGCTGAAAAACTGAAGAAGGCAAGATGAAGGGGAAGACGGTGAGAGTTGTATGTGATCTTTTGTAAGATTGAATCAAGATAAAAATGTCAGGACAATGCACACTGTGATTGTATGTAGATCAATCGGTCAAAAGCAGATTCAGGCCCTTGTTGCCTCCTCCATTTCTGAAAATTGCAGTGATCATTAAAAGGGTTGAAAAGCATCCCCAGGTCACAGAAGTGCAGTTTACCCTGAAATCTGAGGGGAAAAGTTTTGATGAGACAGCTGACAAACTGTCAGGGGTATAAAATGCTTCAATATCATTTATTCTTGACTATTTGTACTCCGATTTCACCCCAAAAGTTTGCTTAATTCAATCTAAATTATATATTGGAGGTCTACTGAGAAAAAAGCAGATATATAGACATATAAATACAGTCTTCATTTCTCTCATTTTTTAGGAACCTTGGATTTATCTCCTAACCCCTAATTTAAGCAATATCACACTTGTTTTAATACTAAACCCAGTATTAATTTAAAGAAGCACTACATCTATTTCACTCATGAATAGCAGGTTACTAGTCATAATTAGTCCTTAGTGAAGTCTGAAGTCAGTCAGGGAAGGCCCATCAAAATACACTATTGAGTTGCATTATGGGAAATGTAGAATCCAGTGTATTGGAAGTTTGACCCATAGAAAGGACTTAAAGTCTCTGCTGCGTCAACTTTTTTAATCCGTCTCTTGAAAGTCCCCTAACTTTTAGGACATGCAATATTGCTGAAGCACCCCTCTAAACCTTTAATTAACCTGTGTAATTACATAACAAGCTCTAATCTACTCCTTGAAGAAGTTATTTCTCATCTTTCTATCATTGTGAGGTCACTTAATCTTTATTACACATGAGCACACACACACTTCCATACTTGTGAGGACCCTCCTTTGACATAATGTATTCCCTATCCCCCACCCCTAATCTCAGCCATCAAAACTACAAGACTAATCCCAACCTTTGCCCTAACATTAAACTAAAAATAAAAAATAAATTTCTAATTTAAACCATCTCATGTTGTTTTATGTGGCTCTCATATCTATTTGATTTTTATTTCCTAACCCCTAATCTTACTAAAGACTGTACATCTAACATTGATGCTTACCATATCTTAAACGAAACCCAATTTATTAACTTTAATCCCAAACCCAAAACTAAGCGTTGCCCTTCTCTATTACACTAACAAGGTCTACCCCGGATTTACTAGTTAAAGAGCTCAATCCATTTCCAGTATCTCACAAAAGTGAGTACACCCCTCACATTTTTTGTAAATATTCCATTATATCTTTTCATGGGACAACACGGCTACAATGCATTGCTACAATGTAAAGTATGGAGTGTACAGCTTGTATAACAGTGTAAATGTGCTGTCCCCACAAAAAAAAAACTCAACACAGCCATTAAGGTCTAAACTGCTGGCAACAAAAGGGAGTACACCCCTTAAAATGTTAAAATGTGCAAATTGGGCCCAGAGTGTCAATATTTTGTGTGGCCACCATTATTTTTCAGCACTGCCTTAACCCTCTTGGGTATGGAGTTCACCAGAACTTCACAGGTTCCACTCCTCCATGACGACATCACAGAGCTGGTGGATGTTTGAGACCTTGTGCTCTTCCACCTTCCGTTAGAGGTTGCCCCACAAATGCTCACTAGGGTTTAGGTCTGGAGACATGCTTGGCCAGTCCATCACCTTTACCCTCAGCTTCTTTAGCAAGGCACGGGTCATCTTGGAGGTGTGTTTGGGGTTGTTGTCATGTTGGAATACTGCCCCAGTCTCCGAAGGGAGGGGAATCGCACTCTGCTCCAGTAAGTCACAGTACATGATGGCATTCATGGCTCCCTCAGAAAACTGTAGCTCCCCACTGCTGGCAGCACTCATGCAGCCCCAGACCATGACACTCCCACAACCATGCTTGACTGTAGGCAAGACACACTTGTCTTTGTACTCCTCACCTGGATGCTGCCACACAAGCTTGACACCGTCTGAACCAAATAAATGCATCTTGGTCTCATCAGACAACAGGACGTGGTTCCATGTCCAGTCGGCTTGTTTTCAGCAAACTGTTTGCGAGCTTTCTTGTGCATCATCTTTAGAAGAGGCTTCCTTCTGGGAAGACAGCCATGTAGACCAATTTGATTGTGCAGTGTGCGGCATTTGGTCTGAGCACTGGCAGACTGACCCCACACCCCTTCAACCTCTGCAGCAATGCTGGCAGCACTCGTACGTCTATTTCCCAAAGAATACCTCTGGATACGACGCTGAGCACGTGCACTCAACTTCTTTGGTAGACCATGGTGAGGCCTGTTCTGAGTGGAACCTGTCCTGTTAAACCGCTGTATGGTCTTGGCCACCGTGCTGCAGCTCAGTTTCAGGGTGTTGGCAATCTTCTTATAGTCTAGGCCATCTTTATGTAGAGCAACAATTCTTTTTTTTTTTCAGATCCTCAGAGAGTTCTTTGCCATGAGGTGCCGTGTTGAACTTCCAGTGACCAGAATGAGAGAGTGTGAGAGCGATAACACCAAATTTAACACACCTGCTCCCCATTCACACCTGAGATCTTGTAACACTAACAACTCACATGACACCAGGGAAGGAAAATGGCTAATTGGGCCCAATTTGGACATTTTCACTTAGGGGTGTACTCACTTTTAGAAATGAATGTCTGTGTGTTGAGTTATTTTGAGGGGACAGCACATTTACACTGTTATACAAGCTGTACACTCACTACTTTAAATTATAGCAAAGTGTCATTTCTTCAGTGTTGTCCCATGAAAAGATATAATGAAATATTTACAAAAATGTTTGGGGTGTACTCACTTTTGTGAGATACTGTATATGTAGAGTCCAATGCAATCAAAGTTTCTCAAACAGAAGTACACACACACAAACACACACACACACACACAAACAAACAAACAAGGATGAAGGAGATGGCCTATAAGCAGTTTAAAAAATATAGACTTCAGTTTATTGCACAATCGTTGCTGGAGACTGAGGAGTGTGAGAGCCTGTCTGTTACACAGGACACTAATAACTAATGTTGGACAGATGTGTGAACTACAGAACGTCTGTTTTCCTGCACATTATTTGCAACATACAGATTTCATGCCTGTATGGGTTTTGCAGGAAAGCCCATATACACATGTAAACATACATGGTCTGGAAAAATAAATAAACAACCCTGGAGAATAATTGCAAACCAGCAAGGACAGTATTACAAGTCAATTATTTTCATGTGCCTGGTCAAAATAATGGGCTGCACCAGTGCACATGAACTTCCACTAGATGGAGCCACACTCATTCATTTTCAGTTTAAAAATGCTGTGACATTGCGGATATGAAGAGACGGATAACAGACAGACCCTCCAGTAAGCTCCCTTCATCCTAAGGGAAAGGGCTTGCCTCATCATCTGTACACATAGATCAGTGTCATTATTAGGATCCACAGAATAACAGTAATCAGAATAATCAGTATATAACAATACAGGTAGTCCATTATAAACAGGTCATCAACAGGCTATCCGGCACCTGTGTTATATTAAAAAATGAACTTTGTTAGTGATGTGTTAATACGTCATGTAATTTTTTTTTCATTTAACATATAGACAAAAGGCCAGGTTCCACTCCTGTAACATGGTTTTCAGAGAAGTACTACCTTTCCACCTTCCTTCTGCCTTCTGTACAATCCGTTACCCTAGCATGAACAGACTGTACAAATAGGGCAGGTGGAGGTAGATGACAGTCTCGCAGCCATGTTTCAGAAAGCAGAGGTCAGGCCTTGGATGTTACAGCTACTGTTATGGCACCCTGAGAAGTGGGAGGCCCAGGATGTTGGAGCGAAGCCCTCTGTTACAGTGGATCAGAGGGCTGTTTCAACGAACACATACTGACTTCACTGTTACGTATCCTTCGGCTGATAATGCATAGATAGACCAGTGGTTGTCACGAGGTATTCACATGCCCGCCAACATTTCCCAACGATGGTCACAAATCTTTCTTTCCCACGTGTCTTAAGAAAAGTGGTTACATTTAAATGATCAAAAGCATTCTTAATTAGGGTCACACAAGATCAAAAATTCTACATTTGCACTGAAACCAATTTCAGTCTTTTTTTCTGTGTTGTTCACATACATATGGACATAACTAAGCAAACACACATTCTTGATATTAATCTGAAGCACCGCACCGAGCCGCATCTGCTATCCTCTCTCATAACTCGCTTTGGCTGTGAGAGAGAGCAGCAGCTTATATGTGGCAAACCATTAATCCCATTTCTTCTTATCCTATATTGTGTATGTATCAAAAATGAATCAGGGTATATCGTTTGCACTGTATGTATATATAATCCACATACATGTATTTACATTATTTATATGGACTTGAAATATGTTTCAGAATTGTAATTTACTTTAATCCAAAGCCCTTTTGAGAACAATGAAGAGTGCAGTTTATTTAATAGTGATGTATTGCCTCTGATCTGATCTGTTCAGTTATCTTCCTGTAGTGGTGACACCCCCCCAACCCCCCAACACCCCAACCCCCCCACTACCCACACAGTCATTTCCAGGAGCGTGAGACATGGCCTTTGAGTGACTACAATGAACAAACAATTAGCTAACACTATGAAACGTTAGGTTCTGTTTTACAGCTACTTTCATGCATTTTTTCAGTTTCATTCAATGGCCAATAATACATTAGTTTCAGCTTTAACATTATACGACGGGCATAGTATGTAATAATCACTGTGTCAGAGTGAGACTAGCAGACGTAAGTATCTGACTCTTTATCTAGGAGAAGGGTGCGGGGACGCAGTCTGAGGCTAGTGTACGTGTTTAAGACTGTGGGAAATCCTTTTTCACCTATGAGTCAGTGTTAGCACAGGAAGCGGAGGACGTGCTACACCTCATACGCTGCTTATTTGGCAAGATGAAGTGGGTCTGAAGGGATTGGCGACTAGTCAGTAGGCGGCTGTGACTATTGTCATGGGAAGCAAGTGCAATGTCATTAAGAAAGTAAAGTCTGCCTGTGGAAAAGAAATCAACCACTAGTCTTGAGCATGAAGTACAGTGCAACAGTTACTCTTACTTTAGAGTAACTGAAATACCACAGAGGATTATAGTGGCAAAACAATCATCGTCCATCAATCATGGACATTCACACAGAACTGATGTAACTTATACATGACCGGAGGGCACAGGGGTTCATTCCTGTTTGGTTAGGCCAGTGTAATAAAATACTAATAACTAACTTAAAAAGACACAGTGTGTAACCTCTGTTTGAGTTAAAAAGGTGCTAGTCAAAGAACACAAATCCAGCTGCAGGGCAAAAGCGCTGCATTTAAATAACAAAGCATAAATAATGGCAACGTGCACCATTGTGTGGCAATAATGACTGACCCTTATAAACCATCAATTTCAAGTAAACATCCAAATACAGTAAAAAGCCATTTTCATTCAAGTCCAAGAAATAACATAAATCTTCAGAAGAGGGCTGCACAAGTTTTTAAAGTCACATAACTGTTTTTTTCTTGCTGATTACTGCAAATTTTATTGTGAATTGTAATGCATGGAGACCAGTCTTTTTCTACAATATTACCGAGTGACTGAGAAGTCGAACATCAGTGGAAAAAAATTGTGTGGGGAGAATATGAGGAGCTAATCCTCGGGATTTGCACGGTTTGTATAAAACTAAAGATTTTCTCTGACCTCTAACTTGATCTGTTAGCCAGTGATCCTGCACAGCAACAACGTAAACTGTTTAAGCAGTTGACAAAGACACAAGGTTAACTGTATCAGCAAATAAATACAAAGCATAATAAATATATAATTTCATTACAGTATTTTGTGCACGTTGTGCCAATACGCAGGTTGGTTTCAGCTGTTGTTTTTCTAAACAGGGTTACAGTGTAAAGATAATCAACTGTTTAGAAACTTACAATTACAATCAAGTTTCCTTAAAAGTTGACAGTTTTTAAGTGGCGATCCCTTAACTTTCAGGGCATCTTGCTGCTACTTTACATTTACATCACAAGCTAATATACATATGGTGGGATTAGAGTGCCTGTTCAGTCACTTTAAAATGCACATTAGAGGGTTTTTCTACAGAACAAATGTGCATAAACTTAAAAGTTATAAAACATAATCTTCCACAATCTTCCTTACAATGGGAAGTTATCATATATGCACAATAATAAATAACGACTTTGCTTATTCCCATAAGTAAAAGTTTGGCGAACAATAATGCCATTGAACAACACAGTTTGTAAACTATTGCACTTTTTCTCTTTTTTCTGATTTCTTAAAAATGCCTAAATATCATTGGCAAGGAGCTCAGGTGCAATGGAAACCGACAACACTGCACAATTGATTGTAATGTGTGGTGCAAGCCACCTAAAGCAAGTAAACTCATTGCCAACATGCTGGCACACTCAGGAATGAACCCCCTCACCCATCTTCATTTCCTCGTCATCTTGTGACATTAAGAACAAATCAGACTGACCCACACATAAAGAAAGAGGCAGTAGCGGAAAACAAGGAAACACGGACAAAACAACCAGTCTTGTAAAAGTCAGTCAGTTGGACGTAGTGAAAACTATGAGCGCTTTGTGCAGCACTTACAGTATGTACATGTAGTATAAAAATATAGGTGTGAGGGTGTCTGACTTGTGTGTAGTGTGTGTGATGTGCATGTGTTGAGATATGGATGTGCTGCATAGGGCATGCAATATCTTCTAGCTGCAGACTGTCTTAACCAACAGCATCAGATTAACCAACCACATCGGATAATGTGGTTTGTTAATCATCACTTCTATTATCAAGTAAAGGCTTTATACTCAGCAGTAACGTTTTACTAGATCCTTTACTTAAGACTTTCCAGTGTTCAATACAGTTACATTTTGCTGTGTGTGTGTGTGTGTGTGTGTGTGTGTGTGTGTGTCCGTATACACCTGTTTCCATGTTTATGGAGAGTGACAGAGTCAAAATGCTTGTGCGTGTTACTTGACATACTTTTGCCTACATTCGCACAAAGTAACAAGATGGACGTAGATATGAACATTCTGAGTTTAAGCGCATGAGGTGAACACATGCACAGAGAACATATTGTCTCACCTCACTGCATCAGTTCCCCCTGAATACCCTCCTTCTCTTTCCCTCTGCAGACACCCCCATCCCCTCAGAGGTCCTATAACCTTACATCCCAGTGCTCCTTGTATGGGGGGGGGGATGTCAGTCTGAGGGACAGTTGTAGCTGTTGATCCACAGCAGGTCGTCCAGCACACCCCAGTGTAGGTAAAGGATGGAGCCTACCACCAGTACATGCATGATCTGGTGGCTGTTGCACCAGTAGTCAAAAAGGCCCGGGCGGAAGCGTTCCGGGATGCGCATGATGTTTATGACCCCGCCCAGCACGGCCAGCGCATCCATCATGAGAAAGTGGCGTAGTGAGGTGGGGCTGCCGCCACCCAAGCCCACCCCGCGAAGCAAGAAGAAGGAGAAGCGGAATAGCGCCTGCCAGGCGAAGGAGCGCAATCGGCGAACGCTGCTCCGAGCCGTGACGGCGCAGTAGATGGCGTGGCTGGACAGCAGGATGTAGACTAACAGGGCCACAGTGCGGATGAACGGGTAGCACAGCAGCGTGCTGTAGACAATGGGCAGCGCCCCTGAGACAAGAAAACACACAAAGGAGAGTCAACATAGAGAGGGAGCATTGATGCCAGACTCAGCAGCAATGTAACGCCTGGTGCAAGCCACAGCGCACACAGGTCAAATTGTTTGAACCCAGTGTGACAGCGCTCTTTCAGAGTGGTGAGCAGCACTCAGATCCTCTGCCTGACTGTGTTAAATGCAGCACTCAACTCATATAAAGGTCATGTGGAAGCTCCATATGTAACTAAGCTTTCCAGATGTGGAGTCTTGGGTGAAATAAAAAAAAAAAAAACTGAGGATGAATATTTGCTGAAATGCAGAAGAAAATTCCTTAAAGTGATGGTTCGGAGTAATTCACCCTAGGGTCCTTTGCACCATGACCTCGAGCCAAACACCCCCCCAGAAGCTTTTTTCACCTGGGTCGAACATTGGGAGAGTTAGCTAGAGTAGCGTTATCATCTGAATAGCTTAGCGCTGGGGCTAATGGACCCACGTTTGTATCTCGTAAATTACCCCACTAATAATGGCCGAAATGATACCAAACGTCTACAAGTAGTACAAATAGGTTATGCTCTCATAAAACGATGGATTGGAAAGTTTGTAAGTACACCAGAAGTTTATGAACACTTGCCTGCTCTCTTCTGCTCTCTGTTGCTGCTGCTGCTACCTGCATTTAGACGAGTGCTTAGGGCCGTCTACAAATTACTACACCGAAAAGAGTTACAACAAAAATATTTATTAATTCAATGATTAAATAAGGTAATGTCTCCAAACTTACCTCAATTATTACTCGTCTCCTGCTAGTTATACTACAGCACTTACTTAAAAAAAAAAAGTTTCATTAATAAATATTTTTGTTGCATCTCTTTTCGGTGTTGTAATTTGTAGACGGCCCTAAGCACTCGTCTTACAGCAGCAACAACAACAGCAGAGAGCAGAAGCCAGCAGGCAAGTGTTATTTACATAAACTTCTGGTGTACAAACGTGGGTCCATTAGCCCCTGCGCTAAGCTATTCAGCTGATAACGCTACTCTAGCTAACTCTCCCAATGTTAGACCCAGGTGAAAAAAGCTTCTGGGGGGGTGTTTGGCTCGAGGTCATGGTGCAAAGGACCCTTGGGTGAATTACTCCGAACCATCACTTTAAGTCCATACGGAGAGCACTTTAGGTTCAGCAGAGGAGGGTTGACTTTGTAGGCTGAAAACAGTTCCGTTTTATTAGCCTAATCGAGAGCTTAAACAATCAATCCTTTAGCCGATGAACAGACAATTAATCAGTAACTATTTTGATATTAGTTTGTCTTTTTTTTTTTAAAGCATAAAATGCCATTTTTTCCAATTCCAGATTCTCAAATATGAGGATTTACTGATTTTCTCTGATTTATATCACAGTGTCTTGAATATCTTTGGGTTTTGGATGGGTGCTGCAGTGGTTAGCACTGTCACAGCAAGAGGGTTCCAGGTTTGAAACTGGCTTGGTGCCAGTTTGCATGTTCTCCCCATGTCAGCGTGGGTTTTCTCCGGGTTCATCCTCCCACAGTCCAGTGACATGCAGGTTGTTGACTCTAAATTGCCCGTAGGTGTGAATGTGAGTGTGAATGGTTGTCTGTCTCTATGTGTCAACCCTGTGATTGTTCTGGCGACCAGGTTAGGTCTGTCCAGGTTACCCCCCTCTTGCCTAATGTCAGCTTGGATAGGTACAGCCCCCCCCCCCCACGACACTAAATAAAATAAGTTTTAGGACAAAGTGAATAAATCAAAGGGACTTATACATTAATCAAGAAATAACGAAAAAGAAATCATCCTGCCAGAACATTCTTGATGATTACCTAGTCTGTGTCAATAAATAAGTTGTCACTATAAGTTTAAAAGAAATGAAAAGCTAATTTTTGTTGTGTGTTTTTATACGGTATTAAATCTAAACTAGGAGTGGTTAATATTGTTTCTAAGCAAAATAAATATTGGTAAAGTAAATATGATGGCCAAGCAGGTGGAGCCATTTATTGTTAATATGACTTAGCAGGAACAGCTGCTTCAAATGAATGCAGCCTTTAATTTGTATGGTGATATTATAAAACAGATATCCACTCCCATGTCACAATATTAATTATTACTGTATTATTATCAGAATAATATTATGGCCACGCTAAATTGTTTGTACATAAATACATGAAAAACATTGCACTTGTCATGTTGATTTTAATAGGCTAATACAGGCAGCATGGACAGATCAATAACCATTTTAGAACTTGGATCATTGCTTACATTGGCCAGTTGACTTAGTAGTCAAATATGTTCTGACACATTGATAAACGGTGAAGAAATCTGCTGAGCTTCCAAGAAGGCTTACCCAATGTGTTGATCATGCAGATTCCACACACGTCGAGTTTAAGGAGGGTGTGGTAGACGGGCTCCCCTCCCTCGTGGTTCATGAAGAGGTGGTAGAGCACAGAGCCCAGCTGGGGCGAGAGGCAAGCCAGGAAGTGCACCACGCCCAACCACGTGACGCTGATTTGAGACCAGGGGATGTGGAGAGGAAGCAGCACCAGGAAGCAAACCAAAGGGATGCCTGGAAATAGGAAGGGCAGAGAAACAGAGACAGCACAGTTGTTAGAGTAGACTTTACCTCAGCTGTAATTAAAGTTGAAGCTCATGTGTAGCTCCTGTCAAGGCTCAACACAAACAAAGGGGAATGCCTTTGTTGCACTCAGTGTCATGTACAAATCGAGTTTACTGTTTGTGCAAAATTTGTAAAGCAACATATATTATGAGGATTATTTACAGTTAGAAGTTTTTCTTGCGGGCGTCCAGTGCTTGCCAGAAAACAAAGCCTGAGGTAATGCGCACGCTGTTATGAAAACCCAAAGTTCAAGCACAATAAAATAACACGGAAACTTTGACAAAACCAAATTAAGGTGTCATGTTTATTGTGATGGATTATCTAGCTCGGGACTTTTGAGGCCTGCGGACATTATTTTTCAAACTGTCTACGAATGAGTGGCCGCGAAGGGCTTCCACCTGAGCTGAGCAAAATCCTTCATGATTGGCACAAACGTATGCACAAACGTAAGTGTTACTCTTTGTGGGAAAGACAAAAAGCTCCCACTAAATTCTTATTTTTATGCCATATCTCAAATGGCTCCAATGTAAGTTTCTCTATTCGGCAAGGGAGAGGCGTTCAGTGCTATGTGAGCAAAAAATTCCAGACCTTGAAATTTGATCCACATACAGTTGTGACGATCATTTATCACTCTATGCCACACATATTGCACTCCCTTGCCCTTTTTATGCTCACTCCGCCTTTCCCAATGTCAAGGCATTTGTCCCAGCCAGGTGATACTGGCAATGCCTTCTACTGTAACACATCTATTTTAAGTGTGTTAGCTCTGCTCCTCCCCCCACTCGTACTGAGCTGACCGGCCGTTCTCTGTCCCACTCAGGGTTGAATACAGTAGGGAGGACCTCCTCTGAAGGCATGGACGTGGTGAACCGTCTGAGAGCTGAGCCGCGGGCAGGATGTTTTCAGCTTATATGCAAAACAAACCAGCTCATGAAACTTACCTGAAATGTTACAACACAATGAAAAAGAAATACAAAAATGTTCCACCTGAGTTATGAGCACAGCTCTGAATCTACTCTTCTAAATTTGGAGAATTGGACAAAAGCTCATTGGATTAAACACCACTGCCTTATATAGGCAATGATTTTACTGGTGTATGTGAGGTAACATGCTCAGCTGATGTCACTGTTGTAATAAAAACTTCCAAGGCCACTTCCCTTATGATCACTTCTGCAGTTTATTCAGTGACTGCTGGCAGGTGGAAGTGAATTGATGACCTTTAGAATGAGGAAGTTGTCAGATTCTCAGAAGTATGAACACACAGATGATGTACTGCACTCTCTACAGCTATTGGATGTATTTTGATGGTAGTAACAGGTCATGCTAATGTGTGCCATGCTATATTGACGGTCTAATCATATCAGATTGAAAGCCTAATAACACCATGAAGCTAACAAGCCGACACATCAGTCTCACCTCTGGCTGCATAGATCAACACATTAATACAATTAATTTTGGCTTGCACCAACCTATTTAAGGATGGGAAACTATTGTGTAACCATGACATTTTGGACCAGATGAAAAGTCCATTCCCGGCAATTTCCATTTTTCAATTGAACAGACAAACATGTATGTCTAGCTTCTGCTTGTTAAAGTACATAAAATAAGGCCTCTTTAAAATTGAATTAATCATACTTAACTCTTCAATTTGGCACACGTATAAGTTACAAAGCATGGAGCATTAATTAAAATGAAAAGTGGTTCTCTATGCTCGCCATTGCGTGGATAACTTGGGTGAAAAATTGTGGCAACTTTTAAAGTGACTGACTGAGTGATGACTAACACTAGTAGTAGAAGTATTCAAATAGCATTACAACAGTGTAAAAATACTCCATTACTAGCAAAAATCCTGCATTCAAAATCATATTAAAGTACTTGTTATGCAGACAAACAGCCCGTGATTGTTGTAGGCCTATATCATAATAAATGTAGTAGCATTTACAGTAACTGTTTTACTTTTAGTGCAGCTGGTTGAGCTGGAGCAAATTCCAACCACATTATAGAGCTCTATTATCAATTAGTCGAAACACAAACATAATCAGCAGCTATTTTAATAATCAATTAATAATTTTTCAAGCAAAAATGTCAAACACACTCTATTCCAGCTTCTCAAATGAAAGGATTTGCTGCTTTTGTTTGTCACATACCACTGAAATCTGAATACCTTTGGGTTTTGGCCTGTTTGTCGGACAAAACAAGAAGAAGATTTGAAGATATCACCTTGGGCTCTGGGAAGTTGTGATTTTTGAGGGGATTTTTCACCACTATATTTTCAATTTTCTTCGACATTATACACTGTTGGGTAGTTTTATCTTGAAATATGTGTCATATTTTCTAACTTGATCATGTGTTTGTATGCAAAATCATAATCTAAACTAGTAACTACAGCTGTCTAATACATTTAGTGAATTCAAAGTACATTGTTTCCTTCTAAAATGTAGTGGGATGGAAGTATAAAGTAGCAAATACTCAAGTGCCTCAAAATTGTACAGTACATTCCCTGAGTAGATGTTATTAGTCCCAAAAACCAAGCTGCCATCACTGATCAATTGATTGACGGCATGTATTTTAATACATGGACAAACACTATAAAAGAAATAAATATGTTTACTCATTAAGACAAATACTTCAAATATGAATTTGGCGGTCACCATTAAGGGTTTAAGTCATGTTTGCCATCCTGAACGCTTTCCAGGCTTTTCTAGTGCAATGTCTGGCTTAGCATCCTTCCGCAGGTACAGTATCTGTACAGTATCTGTACTGCTGTTGGTTAATACTTAATGTCACACAGGCTACCAAAATCTCACTTGCTGACTAAGCAGTTAATGCACAATTCCTGTACTTACCGTGAGTGTATATGTTTCCAAGTTCATTGTGCAGGTAAAACAGGCTTCTTATGCAGTCTTGCACAGAGGAGCTTGGCCGGTATCCCGTTAGGACGTATTTGTTAAACTGTAGATGTGGAGGTGAACTCGCCCAGTCCAGAAGCCTGGGTCCATTTAAAATTGCCATAGCAAACAAGCCCGTTAAAAGGACGCCGCCGAAAAAGTAAAAAACGGACTGTACACCTATGTACACATTTAATAGGATTATTGCAACTAAAACCTTGTGGGATACCATTGGTGCTGTTTAAGGGTTCTATATTGTGCTAATAGTCTCCTAGCTTGCACTGGCAAGCTCACTTCAAGTCTCTCTCAGCAATACCCGGCGACGGTGTTTCAGCGCCGCCGCTGTTTGCTTTGAACCGCCGGTACCTGTGAGAGTGTCACCCGCAAGGCTGGAGACAGACTCGGCCAGCCACATACATGGTGCGAGCTCGGGACGGTCATTACATTTGGCATCTAAAGAATGTCTGTGTAGCACCTAACAGCCTTGAGCGGTTATGGGGCAAAATGTTCCTCGTCATGTTAAAGCCACTTGCTCATTAGTTAGCATTCCAGTGCAGCAGCACGGGCATGAACGCGTCCCAGGCAGGGATGCTGTGGGTGTTTGAGTGGGAGCCGCGCGTCCACCCAACTCCAGATGATGCTAGCTTGATCCTAGCGGTCAGATTTGCAACAGAGGACTAGCGGGTCATACCTTTACTTTAATGACAGAAAACGGGCGGGTCGGATCAGTTCCGCTGATGCGGGCTAGCTTTCGTAACGCTTTAAAAAAACAACAACAAAAAAACAGATGAGATCTGTGATACTGGAGCGGAGATTTTTGGAAGGACTGCGGGGCTAGCAAGCCGCCGGGCACTCGGCTACCGATGTCCTGTGACTGGAGATGAAAAAGCAGATATTTGAGCAGGGTGACTCCAAACACACGAGGTCCGGTCCGTAACGCTTATATTCACTTCCTTCAACATCTGTTTTATCCAACGGTTTCCAATTATTTCTGGCTGGCCGTATTCCTTGAAATGCAGTGTCTTCCCTGGCGGCCTTTAATTCCCCTGCATCGCCTCTAGTGTCAAGCTACAAAGAACAACAATGACGACACTTCCGCTCATTGATTTCAAAATAAAATCTACACACACACACATACACACACACACATATATATATATATATATATACATACACACAAAGCACATACATTTAAATGACTAAAATACTGCATTTCGTGCCACCGATATCTTATCATAGATGCGTTTCAGGCTATTTAACAAGGCCCTTACAATTAGTAATATTAAATATTACTTTCAAACAGTTGTTGAAGCAAGGCAATGTGCTCAGCAAGACTGTGCCTGCTCATTGCTCAATTGAGTTTAGCCAAACATGGTTAACATAAATACAAAAGATGCCTTTAGGGAGGCCTAAGTCAAATCTTTGCTTTTGGGCCACTACTAACCCTCCATTTCTCCACACCCGCTCTGTGTACATTATTGTGTAGCCTACTCTTAATCGGTAGTCCTACTCCTGCTCTGGAATAATACTATCTAGCTCCAGATTTTCTTTTTGGTAATTTGATTACAGAAAATACAACTTTATTAAAGAATATGCACTGTGTGAGAACAATATGAAATAAAAATCTTAAATGCAGGGATCCTCTTAGAAGACAGGCCCACAAGAGTACAGGATCCATCTTAGTTGTTGGTGCGTATTCTCTAACAAATTTGGCAATTAACCAAACCAACAGATACACAGTGAATCTAGGACTTTTTCTGGGGCTCTAAAATTAAAATACTATTAGGAATACATAAAGAAAGCGTTCTTTTCACTATTAGTCTTGTATGCTGTTACAGGTAATTTATCATCATCAGGTGCACAATTACATTTTCAGAAACATTTAAAAGTTACATATAGTTACTTTAAAAAGGAAAATATATATGTTTTTAATACACGTTTATGTAAAGATACAATTTTATTTTGAAGGCAAACTCTTTTAACTTCTGGTCTAAATCTGTTTTACTGGGACTAGTTTCATGCTGCTTGGCGGCACTGGCAGTTAAATGCCAACACTGACTGAGCTACAGCTGCCTTCAATTCAGCCGGAAATATTGCAGTTGCCACCTGAGCTCACATGATAAACACAAAGAACACGATTATTATTTGTAAGTTAATAGCAAATATTTCATTACAGCAACAAAATGTGTTTCTTATTATAATTACAGACACAAATGCAGTTCAGCCTAGATGTTGCATTTTCTGAAAACTGATTATACCAGAGAAAAATAAAAAATACTATTATAATTACAGAATATGCATAGAAAGAGTCTCAGATTTGAATCATGAGAGAATATATTGCTGCTGCAGGTCTATAAATGAGTCAAAGTCCAGACATGAGTTTGCAATGCTGAAATCCCATATACCGGTATGCTACATGTTGCTTGACTTCTAATTAAAAACAACGACAACATTACTGTCATTATAGGGTCAATTTGCTATTATTACTGCACAAAAGCAATAGATGCACTTGGATTTAGACGTTTCCGAAGTAATCCTGTAATAGCAGCGAACTGCTGAAGATCTGGATGAATCACACCACCTCCACCTCTCACCCCTCTCTGCTGCTTGGACCTTATGACATGTAGCCGCCTACACCAACACCTCTGTGGGACTGTGCTGAACAAGACCCCCTATTACTCTGAACAACCCACATGTCACACGTTAAGCAGATGTGGTTAACAGTTCTACAGAAAGGAAGAGAGAAGTGAAGAATATAACATATTTTTTTTATGCCTTCATATCATATTTCATACATTTTATAGTTCCTCTCCTAGTTGCAGTGTTGCTTTATACATCTGTTTTATGCTGATAAAATGTATGAATCAATGCATTTATAATTTTTCACAGTTTTTTGTGTTGCCTTATCTGTAATATATTACACTACCTGCACTATTGCACTATAAATGCTCTTACAACCCATACATATTTATACTACTGTTCCCACTGTATATATCTCACCTCTAGTGCATTCATATTTATGCTGCTGCACTATACAGTATATTTTGCCTACTTGCTACCCATGGTCATACTGTTTTCTTACTGTATATATCTTAGCATATTCATATCCATCCTTTACTGTTTATTATTATTTATATATACCTCTATACATATGTATAATACTCTGTACTGATTTTTTGCAAATCTGGTTGGATGATTAACTGCATTTCGTTGTCTCAGTACTGCAATGACAATAAAGTTGAATATAATATAACAATATATTGTAATGGTTTCTTCTCACTTAATTTCTCCATATTAGATTTACTTTTGTTTAGCATTTATACATTAATAATATTTTGTATGTTAAAATGGTCAGACATGGCTCTATTTTGTTTTTATATTTTAATGTAGTGTCATTTTCTTTTCCATGTAAGCATTTGCATTTATCAGAAATGCCTAGGTGTTTATTTGCATGTAGAGCAGGGCAGTGAGAGCTGATCACAAGTGGTCACCACACCCTACCCTTTCACTGTCACCTCACTCTCCCCACCAGTCTATAAAAACACAATGTAAAAATGTTGATGCACAGTTGGATTCACACATTCAGTGTGAACGTGAGAGACAAAGGTGAGTCTCTGCTGATTTGCTTATTTTAAAATATATTTACATTTTATCTGAAAATGCATAACCTTCAGGAGTCCGTCAAGAGTCTCCCTATTCACTCCGTCGTAAACTTGATGCTCCTTCCTGACTGTCAAAGACTAAACATTGGTGCAAGTCGATGGAAACGATCTTTATGAGTGGGTTTGTCCAGTCTTTGTGGTTTCAGCTAGTCTTCAAGTTTGTTTCAAGCTTTAGAGGTGGCTCTAAAATAGCTTAAAAACAGAGGGACCCAGAGATGGTTTTCTTTAACAGTGGCATGTTTAAAATTGGAGGGGAAAATATTGGTAGACCAACAATCGAAAATACAGCTTTTAGGCAGATGCATGTATTTGAAAGTGCAACAGCGCTTTGACAGATGATTTAACCCTTTCTGGTCCAAAATTTAAAATGAAAACTTTTTTTACAACATTTTGGTCGTCTTTTTCAACACATTTGTCACTTTTCCCAGTGTTTTTGTCTTTTTTTTCTATGTTCTTTTATCAATTTTGTTAAATTGTTATCAATGCTATACAATTTAATAAAACACCCAAATTAAATTAAAAAAGGAGTGAACTGATCATTTATTTTATTATGAAGAGCGTTGTATGGAACCATCGGGGTTATTTATTTCTTTTTTGACAATTTGGCTGAAAGAAACCCAAATTTCTGATATAGAAACTTTTTGAAAATGGGGCAGATTTGACCCAAGGACAACAGCAGGGTTAACTGAAGTGACTGAATATGGTGTTAATCTTAAGTTATTTAAAACTGTTACTACTTCTACTTCTACTACTTCAGTGTGGTATCCTATAGTAGTTTAGACCTGTTGAACCAGAAACTTTGAGTGGTGTAGTAATAGATAGCTTCACTTACTCATGAAACATTTCTTTTTCAGGATAAACCATCAGTTTGCATCCACTACCAACTTAACAGCAACATGTTTCTGTTGAATATTTGCCTCTATGCCAGCTTCGTGCTGTCCCTCCCTCAGTGTACGTATCAATCATGCGTACAGGGGACACCCAGACAGTGCCTGGATGCAGAATTTGCTCCAGGTACCAATTTGGCTGGTGAAGGCTTCGATATCACCAAAATGGAACGTAAAGGAGCCTTTGTGCTCGACATGAATAAGTGGAAACACAAGGATAAAACGTGCACCCTTTGTAGCAACCCCTATCTGGAAAACAAAAAGCAAAAGCTCCCCTTGTCAGTGGTGGACTGGAGACCAAAGCAGTCCTGCAGCATGAAAGTGGCCAGTACACTTCACCGATCCAGTGAGTCTCTGGTCAGTTCCAGCACCTCTTCTGTTGCAAATAACTGGCAGACCAATCTAGATCTTAAAGTAGGAAGTAAAGGCGCCTCATTGATGCTAGCTGGTACCCATTCTAAACTAGCTGATTACTCCATGGAAAAAACAAAGAATGACAAGTTCAGCTTCACAAGCCACAGCATGTCCTGTGAGTTTTACAGGTAAGAAGATGATGACATTTCTCTGCACACTACCCTACAATCAAAGATAAATGCTGAATGAACTTTAATGCTCCAATGCAATACTGTTGTAGCCGTGTTTCATATCGGTCTGTCTCTTCTTGTCTGGTGTCTCACTGTTAACAGCTATAGAGTGTCCGGCACTTCCAAGCTACACAGAGAATTTCAAAAAGCAGTGAAACAACTCCCAAAAATCTACAGCCCTGAATACAAGCAACAATTTTATAAACTGATTGACAACTTTGGCACCCATTATGTTACCAAGGTAAACCAAAAATTATTAAAAACAAAAACCAATAAAATAAAATGAACAACAAAGTAATACATTTTCTTATGCAGTATGTGTTTAAATATATCATTCCAGGTGAAATTGGGAGGAAGTGTTCTATCTGTGACCAGCGTCAGGCAGTGCCAGGCCAACCTGCAGGGCCTCAGCCTGGAGGAGGTAGAAATGTGCCTGCGAGTTGAGGCGTCCGCCAGCATTAAAGTTTCAATAAAAACTCAAACAGAACACTGTAAGAAGGACATTGAGAAGACGGACAGGAAGTCAGCCTTCTCCAGCCTCTTCAACGACAGGTAGAGAACATTTTTGTCTTATATTTTGTTAATTCATTTGTATTTCTAAATTGTTATTTTTAACACTGTAAAGGCCAGACTTTAATTGCAAGAATTGAAATATGTCAGATTTAAATAAATCTTGCTCCAAATCCAAGACCCACTTTCTGTTTCTAAAAGCCGTTGGCTTCTCTAGTGTTGGTCTAATGTTTGCTCTTGCTCAAGTCTTTAACTAACTAACTAACTAACTAACTCTCTCCTCTACAGGTTCACAGAAATAAAAGGGGGTTATACCACAGAGCCAGACCTTCTTTTCTCTGCTGACAAAGATCCAGCAGCCTACAAAGAATGGCTGAACTCACTATCACAGAACCCAGACATAGTCTCATATTCCCTGGACTCGCTTCACGAATTACTGCCTACTAACACCACTGTCCGTAAGAACCTGCGCTCAGCCATCAGCCATTATATCCTGGAGAAAGGCCTGTGGAAGAACTGCACTGACCGCTGTCAGGCCGGCATCAAGAGCGACCCAAGGGATACCTGTGTCTGCCAATGCCACAATAACCCTGCTGTAAACCAAGATTGCTGCCCGACCCGTAAGGGCATGGCACAGGTCATCATAACTGTACAGCGGGCTTCTGGTCTTTGGGGAGACTACTTTACATCCACGGATGGCTACGTGAAGGTGTCCTTCAACGGGCAGATGGTCCGACGCTCTCCTGTCATTCACAACAACAACAACCCACACTGGGCCATGGTCGTCGACCTAGGCCCCCAGGATTTGTCAGCGGGAAGTAAAGTGAGATTTGAAGTGTGGGATAAGGACAACAACTGGGACGACGACCTGTTGGGAAAATGTGAGCAGGACCTCTCTGCTGGAGTCAAGCAGGATCTCTGTAACCTGCAACATGGCCAACTATTCTACAAATTGGAGGTGAAATGTGCTCCGAGTCTAGGCGGAGATTTATGCAAGGACTATAAACCTTCGCCAATGAGTCAAAGTCTGAAGAGGCTGTATGTGTCCCGTCATGCACATCCTGTTCCAAAGGCCATCCTCTTAGAGATGGGTGTGTTTGTGGATGAAACAAGCTCACAGAAAAACCTGAGTCTTACTGCCCAGACTCAAAAGTTTGATATGATATAACAGCCATGCTTGGCTTTACTGGTGCTTATATTCAAGGTGTTAGCAATTCTTTTTAGTGTATTGACGTGTTTAATCTAAGCAAAAGGCATCATCCATAACTGTCATCCCTTATTAAATCTCTACTGATCAATAAAGATGAGAGGTACATCAGTTAGGGAAGAATTGACGAAATGTTGAGAAAGTGGCTGAAACTCAACATCAGGAAAATGTCCTTTATATTTTGTTCAGTTTTTTGTTCAGTTTCATTTCCTTTAAGGTCTTCTTGTAGCTAAAAGGGAAATTAAATTTGTGTTTGACAGAAGACTTTTGTTATTATATGCTAGATAGAAAAGATAGTTTCAGTATTTTCACATTTTCCTCTATCATACAGCGCTCATTATACTGTAGACACTGGCCTTTAACAGGTCAGCAAAGCATATGCGGTTGATCATCTAAATGTTTCTGCAATTGTTGAAATGTGAGTTTGATTCAATTCCGCTTTTACTGACAACCTTATTTTGCCTATTTTTTTTATCTCTGCATTTTTTTAAACATTTTATTGTTTCTATACAGGTAATTATAACCTTGTTCTAGTGTGTTTAATACATGTTAATCACATTGTTGCCTTGGTGATTTTTGACTTTGATTTCAATGTTTGTTCTCTAGTTATGTTATCTGTAATTACATTTCCTTTTCTCTGTTAATTTCAAATATGTTGATTTCTCCATCTTGGATTTACCTTTCAGTATTCTTAAATAAATGCCTTTTTAACATGTGCTAAAATGTGTACTAATTCATAATCGTGTAGGCTGTTTGTGTATTTTAATTTAGATTATTTCTCTTTGCTATATCAGTGTTTGCTGCTGAAACAGCCCAATTCTATCACAGGGATCATTAAAAATGTCATCCCACCTGATCATTTACAACTATAACGTTATTCTGTCTTTTTGATAGTCTCCTGCTCTCACAGAGTATGGCCACAGCCCACTACCACTTCAGAGAAATGATAGGTTTGTGGTCTCTGGTTCATTATTGACTGGAACGCCAACCTCACTTTCATGTTGTCACTACCTGTTTGAGATGTCTATAGACCACAAGCTCCTCCCCTCAGTCAGTACTGGGTCTGCTCAACAACGATGAAACTGTCAAACCACTTTTTCCCCCCTGCTCTCTTAAAGACCACTGTCACCTCACCCCCCCACCAACTCTGTGCCTGCTTTTTTGACTTTTAAACGCAAAGCACTGATAATCATGCTCACAGTCAGTTTCACAACTGCAGCGTGAACAGGCGAGACAAAGGTGAGTCTATGCTGATGTGCTCATATGGAAATATTTTTTCCTTTTACTTAAATATACATAACCGCCTGTGGGTATTTTAATGTGTTTTAGCATCGGGTAAACTGTTTATTGCTGTATCAGTGAGTAATGCAATAGTATAGTTTAGTTCTGTCACATTTGTGAGAGCAGTAGTCTTAAACATTCAGTAAGCTATTATACTGTAAGACAAGTCCATTATTTAAAGAGCAAATGTTAACCAAAGCAATCATGTAGTTGTGATAATTGTGGAGACTCAAATGCAGTTGTAAAAAGATTGGTCTTAGGACCGGATTTTAAATTTGGCGATGGACCGGGAAAATCTGACAGTATGTGTTAAAATCTTTCACAGTCTCTTGGGCAACAACGAATGTTTGACTAAGAATGTGGAATGGATTAGAGTAATTGATCAGAAAACCTAAGAAGTCTAAAGTTGGAATAGGGGATAAAGAGATCTGAGATATAAACATGTGTCAATCCATACAGTGTTTAACAGGAAACGAAAACATCTCCATCTCCATTCTTGTTGCCAGTAAAAAAAAGATTCTTGAGAAAGCCCAGGCAAGACAAGGATGACTGACTGACTGACTTGCATTAAGAAAGTTACAGCAGTCAAAATGCGAGGATACAAAAAATACAAAGTCTCCTGATTCTTAAGTCACATAAGGTTTTATTTTCGCAATAGACCTAATGCTGAAAAAGCTACTACTAATGAAAGAGTTTGTCAGATTTTAAGGCAGATTCAACATTGACACTTGATACAATGGACCATGCAGTCCTCCTCTCTCGCCTTGATCATTGTGTAGGCATCCAAGGCTCGGCACTTAAATGGTTTAGCTCCTATTTGGCAAATAGGAGCTTCTCTGTCATGATTGGTGACCTATCCTCATCACCTGCTTCTCTCTCTTGTGGGGTACCTAAGGGTTCAATTCTTGGCCCAATCCTATTATCCATATATATGTTGCCCTAGGGGCTATTATAGGCAAGCACAATCTGTCATTTCATTGTTATGCAGATATATGCAAATTTATTTGCCTATGAAACCTAATGACAGTGTTGCACTAAACTCCCTGCTTAGTTGTATTAATGATATTAAGTTGTGGCTTTCACATAACTTTCTTAATTTGAACAAAGATAAAACTGAGTGTATCATCTTCAGTACTTCATGCACGCCAAACAGTCCAGCTTTGAGTTTGGGTGCTCTGGCTTCATACACTAAGCCAGCTGTCAAAAAATCTGGGGGTTACATTTAATCGCAGCATGAAAAGCACATAAAAAACCTTTCTATAAGCAAACCCAAGTAAAAGCATAATAGGGCCTTGAGGTACACCACAAAAGGAATAATTCAAAGAAGGTAGTTATCACTTGTAAGTGAAACTGATCTATTGTGCAGATGAGACTCAAACCACAAGGCCTTATTTTAAAAGGTCCCATGACATGGTTCTCTTTGGATGCTTTTATATAGACCTTAGTGGTCCCCTAATATTGTATCTGAAGTCTCTTTTATATAGACCTTAGTGGTCCCCTAATACTGTATCTGAAGTCTCTTTTATATAGACCTTAGTGGTCCCCTAATACTGTATCTGAAGTCTCTTTCCCGAAATTCAGCCTTGGTGCAGAATTACAGCCACTAGAGCCAGTCCCACAATGAGCTTTCCTTAGTATGTGCCATTTCTGTGTATGGGATGGGGGTGTGGCCTTGACCAACTGACACTTTGCTTGTTTGAAAGCCATGATGTCTCTCTCTAATGGGTGGGCCAAATTCTCTGGGTGGGCAAAGCAGAGAAAGGGGGGGTAACCTTGCTCCTTATGACCTCATAAGGAGCAAGATTCCAGATCGGCCCATCTGAGCTTTCATTTTCTCAAAGGCAGAGCAGGATACCCAGGGCTCGGTTTACACCTATCGCCATTTCTAGCCACTGGGGGACCATAGGCAGGCTGGGGGAACGCATATTAATTAGAGATGCACCGATTACAACTTTCTAGGCCGATTCCGATTTTCATTGAGTTAGGCCAGCCGATACAGATTTTAACCGATTCCGATTTCATTTTTTCTAACCACTTTACAGCACACACAAATATTTATTTTCTATCTTTTCTTACATAGAACATTATTTGAGCCGATAATGGATCACTATAAAATAGAACTATATAAATTACTCCTGGTGTGGGAAATTCACACACATCTAAAGTGCAGTGTTAGAACCATTTCCTTCTTTTCACATCCAATATCCAACCAAAAAAATGTGATTTTGGTTTTTGGTGTCGTCCCTCCACGCCCTACTTTTTCCTTGCAGGTGTTGCATATTGTAAACTTGTTATCTTCTGCACACATGCTGAAGAATTTCCAAACAGCTGACATGTTGCAGGTTAATTCACGAGGTTCCCTACATGAGCGAGAATAGCGTGGACACACACTTCACACCGCGAGCGGGTACGCGCCACACAAATGGGGGAAAAGTTGAGAGAAAGGAAAAAGAGACTGTGCTGTCGCGTCCGTGTGTGTGTGTGTGTGCGTCCTTGAGAAATGCAACTAGTAAGGGTGTACTACTGCTTCAATGGCTCATGTTTGTTCATTAAAATGTTTCTTTTTCAGGATAAACCATCAGTTTGCATCCACTACCAACTTAACAGCAACATGTTTCTGTTGAATATTTGCCTCTATGCCAGCCTCGTGCTGTCCCTCCCTCAGTGTACGTATCAATCATGCGTACAGGGGACACCCAGACAGTGCCTGGATGCAGAATTTGCTCCAGGTACCAATTTGGCTGGTGAAGGCTTTGATATCACCAAAATGGAACGTAAAGGAGCCTTTGTGCTCGACATGAATAAGTGGAAACACAAGGATAAAACGTGCACCCTTTGTAGCAACCCCTATCTGGAAAACAAAAAGCAAAAGCTCCCCTTGTCAGTGGTGGACTGGAGACCAAAGCAGTCCTGCAGCATGAAAGTGGCCAGTACACTTCACCGATCCAGTGAGTCTGTGGTCAGTTCCAGCACCTCTTCTGTGGAAAACAACTGGCAGGCCAATCTAGATGTTAATGTGGGTGAAAAAGGCGGCTCAGTGATGCTAGCTGGTACTAATTCTAAATTGGCTGAATACTCCATGGAAAGAACAAAGAATGACAAGTTCAGCTTCACAAGCCACAGCATGTCCTGTGAGTTCTACAGGTAAGAAGATGATGACATTTCTTCACACACAAAAATGTTCTCTCCTAGCTCTGAAAATAAATGCAATACTTTAATACACTTTTTTAATATTGGTTATCTGGTGTTTCACTGTTAACAGCTATAGAGTGTCCGGCACTCCCAAGCTGCACAGAGAATTTCAAAAGGCAGTGAAACAGCTCCCCAAAATCTACAGCCCTGAATACAAGCAACGATTTTACAAACTGATTGACAACTTTGGCACCCATTATGTTACCAAGGTAAACCAAAATTATTAAAAACAAAAACCAATAAAATAAAATGAACAACAAAGTAAAGCATTTGCTTATGCAGTATGTGTTTAAATATATAATTCCAGGTGAAATTGGGAGGAAGTGTTCTATCTGTGACCAGCATCAGGCAGTGCCAGGCCAGCCTGCAGGGCCTCAGCCTGGAGGAGGTAGAAATGTGCCTGGAAGTTGAAGCGTCCGCCAGCATTAAAGCTACAATAAAAACTCAAGCAAAACACTGCCAGAAGGACATTAACAAGATGGAAAGTAAGACATCCTTCTCCAGCCTCTTCAATGATAGGTAATTTATCATTTATTTTCTCACAATTTCTATTTATTTACATACTTTGACTGAATACACTCTTAGAAATAACTATTTTCAAGACCAGAAAAGCCAAATTGGCTCAATTCTTTAACTAACTCTCTCCTCTACAGGTTCACAGAAATAAAAGGGGGTTATACCACAGAGCCAGACCTTCTTTTCTCTGCTGACAAAGATCCAGCAGCCTACAAAGAATGGCTGAACTCACTATCACAGAACCCAGACATAGTCTCATATTCCCTGGACTCGCTTCACGAATTACTGCCTACTAACACCCCTGTCCGTAAGAACCTGCGCTCAGCCATCAGCCATTATATCCTGGAGAAAGGCCTGTGGAAGAACTGCACTGACCGCTGTCAGGCCGGCATCAAGAGCGACCCAAGGGATACCTGTGTCTGCCAATGCCACAATGACCCTGCTGTAAACCAAGATTGCTGCCCGACACGTAAGGGCATGGCACGGGTCATCATAACTGTACAGCGGGCTTCTGGTCTTTGGGGAGACCACACCACAGCCACGGATGGCTACGTGAAGGTGTCCTTCAACGGGCAGATGGTCCGACGCTCTCCTGTCATTCACAACAACAACAACCCACACTGGGCCATGGTCGTCGACCTAGGCTCCCAGGATTTGTCAGCGGGAAGTAAAGTGAGATTTGAAGTGTGGGATGAGGACAACAACTGGGACGACGACCTGTTGGGAGAATGTGAGCAGGACCTCTCTGCTGGAGTCAAGCAGGATCTCTGTAACCTGCAACATGGCCAACTATTCTACAAATTGGAGGTGAAATGTGCTCCGAGTCTAGGCGGAGATTTATGCAAGGACTATAAACCTTCGCCAATGAGTCAAAGTCTGAAGAGGCTGTATGTGTCCCGTCATGCACATCCTGTTCCAAAGGCCATCCTCTTAGAGATGGGTGTGTTTGTGGATGAAACAAGCTCACAGAAAAACCTGAGTCTTACTGCCCAGACTCAAAAGTTTGATATGATATAACAGCCATGCTTAGCTTTACTGATGCTTATATTCAAGGTGTTAGCAATTGTTTTTAGTGTACTGACGCGTGTAATCTAAGCAAAAGGTATCATCCATAACTGTCATCCATTATTAAATCTCTGCTGATCAATAAAGATGAGAGGTACATCAGTTAGGGAAGAATTGACGAAATGTTGAGAAAGTGGCTGAAACTCAACATTAGGAAAATGTCCTTTATATTTTGTTGATGTGATATAACACCCATGTTTTGCTTTACGCATGCTTACATAGCAACATTACTCTTTTTATGAAGGTTAATTGAAGCAAAACCCTTTATCCATCCTTTATTAAATCTCTACTGATCACAATGAATGAGAAGTATGTCTGTTGGGGAGAAGATATAATGTGTTGACAGCTGCAACTCAATTATGGAAATATTTTCCTAATACTTGGTATGTTCACTTAGTTTTGTTTAATTTACATTTGAGTCTGCAGTTTACAATTTCTGTAGATGTGTTTGACAGAAGAGTATTGTATAGGCTTTCAGAAATTAACATCAGCAAAAGATTCAGATTACATATATATATATATAATATATTGCTGTTTAAATATTCAAAAAAAGAATATTCAAAATGTGAGGTGGGTTGGATCAGGGTAGGACAAGGATTGATTTCAATGTGATTTGCACATGACCTGGGTTACTACCAGCCAGGGCAGGACTAAATATGTGATTGGTTGAAAATGACAGTGGGGCAGTCCTCACAGGTTGCCACACACTTTGAGAAAACAACAACATCAATTTTGTCACACTGTGCTTTACGCTGGGGTTTCACCATATACTGTATAAAACTAGGATTTTCACAGGCAAATTTCAACAGCAGCAGAGCAGAGCGATTCAATTCTTTTTCAAACAGTCCACTGTCCACTGACAGTGAGTGCCCGGAAGTTCACTAGTCTGCCTTTTGCAGAGCGGTAGCAGAGTTTTACAGGCAAAACTGCCAAAAGAAGGGTTGAACACTGATCAGACAACCCTGGCCCAACCCCGGTCAGTGGTGTAAAAGAGGTATACATGTTATTGCTGTTATTGCTGTTAATGCAGCTTTTACTTATACACTTATTCATGCTTTATTTGCTGTATATCTTTTTGTTTGCAGATACAAAAATAACATGCTTAAAGATTGTATGTTTTGTGATTGTGCAATCACATTGTAGCATTTTATTATCTATTGTATACAATCATTTATAATATCTACTAGTGTTTTATGTATTTAAATTACATTATTTTGTGTTATTGTTTATGTGTATCCATAATAAAATCATAATATCTGAACTGCTTGAAGTATTTGATGTTTTATCTCATTGTTTTGATCTGAGTGTTCATGAAGTTATCTTAGGCAGTGTTGCATGACATGAGAAAGGAAGTGGTAAAACTTCCTGTGTACGGATGAGGCTTTGCTAACACTATGACATAGAACAATGCATGCAGGTAAACATTATGTACAATGTTTTCACTCAAAAGTTTCCATTCCGCATCATTTGATATATAATGGATTCGATTAAAACAGTTAAATCATCATTTTAATATTTATTTTAAAACACTGAGGCAAATCAATCACCACCACTTTTTTCCAGTGTTGACAGAATAAGACTGGTGGGGCACTGCAGGTTTTGGACAAACAAGACAAATGTCCACTTACAGAGAAAGACACAGAGGTTACGAAAAATAAAGCACAAGACAACACAACAGGACCCAATAAGATGAAACACACAAAAAGCTTTAAAACACATTACACTGAACACATTATGGAAATGATCCACTTAAAGAAGTCCAGGTCATTTGAATTAACCTGGTTAAAGACAGAGACAAAGAGGACAGGGGGGAGGAACACAAAGATACTGAATCAGGAAACGATGAATTTGATTGGTTGATAACAAACAAGACCACAACACAATTAATACAGTGGTAATGAAATCACATGACCCCTTGGTGGAAGTTTTAATAGTTTTATATTATATTATTTATTATTATATTAGTTTTATAATGTTTTAACTGGACCTTCATGCACCAATTGTAAACCTTCCTTCATTCTAACCTTTGTATCCATTTCCAAGGGCACCGTTTACTCCACCATATTGGCCAGCTTGCTCTCCTGTGAAAGGATTAACCCAGTTCAATGTTATAAATGTGCTCAGAAGGAAACTGCAGCATCAAGAAAAAGAGGTATGACAGCTACTGTAGGTTAAACATTGCAAAAAACTGGTTAGGACCCAGCCAACATTAGGCCCCATACCCTTGAGTGGAAAATAATCCATAATGCATGCAGTTGTACTTTTGGCATGACAGTAATTCAGGTAAAAGTACATGTTCAGAGCATGTAAAAAGAACAATTATGAGTACAGAAATCATTTTCCAAGAATAGCTTTACCACGTGTGTTTTACTCAGGAAGAAAATGTGCATGTTTGAAAGCACAGTAATATTTAGACACATACAAAACTGCACAATACTATAATTAGATATGAAAGCTATTGTGTAGCACAGCGAAATGTGCAGTGCACTCTGTGCTGCCACTGTAATATTATGCAAGAAGACATGACTAATAAGGTCACCAGAAACAGCAAAGTGAGTGGAAGTTGATCATAAATGAGGAAGTCTGGGGGTTTCTTGCTTACCCAAGGCATCTTGAGTTGCTCCCAGCTGTGCACCATAACCTTTTCAAACACAAGCAAAGATGTTACATTTATAAAACAGAACAAATACACAAAATACATTTATATTATGAATGTCTGGACTTTAGGAGTAGCTAGAAAAATGTGCACAGCTAACGGTTATACAAAGAAATTCAAATCTCAATTATGCAAGACATACTAAAAATACTACATGCTCATGCAGCCACCTCTGTGAATTGCAATGTGCTGTACTTCTGTGACAGTAGGGGCCTTGTGCATTGTGTGAAAGGATGTTTGTGTTTTATTTGGTGAGAGTGCATGAAAATTCACCTGTTTGCTGAACTCCATATCCTGTTCCAGCTCCTGAAACAACACAACATGTAGATAATTGGACTTCAATTAAGGTAACACTGATGAGTCATAACAGACATAAGTATTGTAGACATAGAGACACAAACACACACAGCACATCCTCAAAGCATAGTCTCTGATCACAATTGAACTTCAATTAAGGCAACACTGATGAGTCATAACAGACATAAGTATTGTAGACATAGAGACACAAACACACACAGAACATCCTCAAAGCAGTCTCTGATCACAAGCATTGTTATAGCACTGTTATAGCATTGTTATCCATTTTTTATATTATCTGCTCAACTGACGGTTCCAACCTCAGTGGGACTTATCACACCCCGCTGCTTCAAAGAAACAGAAAAATCGTTATTTTTCACACCTCATAGCTCACACACACTCACTCTCTCACCATATTTGTTGGCGGTTTTGGTGCCTTCAGCACCAAGGTTGAGCTGCTGAGCAGGATACGGGTAGCCGCCATCTCCTAGGGGTGGGGGGGATGGGGTGACAAATCTGTTAAGTATTTGTTCTAGTAGCTGTGATGTTTTGTAAACTTTGTTATGGTAAACAGGAGGGGTGACTGTGGTGTAACAAAATGAGAATGATGGTTGTATTTTGTTGTTGGAGTTTATGAGGGCCTAAGGCTGGGGGGTGTCGATTTTATTTTCGTTATTGTATCGTACAGCATTTTAAGGCCCTTAATACTGTGACTGACGACTAAATAAATAGTCTGATGTGACAAAATTCATTTCAAGATCCTTATTTTTGTATATCTGGACACCTTGGAGTGTATCATTATGCTTACAACATGGCTCCTTACTTACCACAGGCAAAACGAGATCTCTTTAGTCAATTTTGTTTAACTCACAGTAAGATCCAAAAGTATTATGCTTTATTAAAAAGTATTGTTGCAATGGTTACCTTAAAGGAATAGTTCAACATTTTGGGACATACGCTTGTTGTTGTTATATTTAGCGGTTCTTTGACTTTATTAGACACCCGCCAGCCAATCAGGAAATGAGTTTTTTCAATGTCCATGGTAGAACTTATTAAGTGCAATTGTTTGATACAACTTACTATGATGTGTACTGTAATACAGATGTACTTGCAAACGCATGCAGCTCTTACCCTCCAGTCCAGTAGGAATCACTGGAGCATTACCGTAAGGAACCTGAGCAGCTCCTCCTCCTGCAAGGAAAAAAATCTGATGGGGAAACTTACTCATATCTCTTCTCTTTTCAGCCTTTCACCCACACATGACCAGCTCTGTGCTATCCACTAATTCAAGTCTGACTCATGCATGGAAAGCTACATTGATAGAAGCATGACAGAAGGATGAGGTCATGTCAGCACTGCTCACCATATTTGCCACCAGTTGAGTGCAGTCCTGCACCATGTGCTCCTGAAAGAAGACAAGGGGGGCTTCAGTGACATCACAGACAAAATATTCATACAGAGCTCTTATTGGTGAATTGGAGGAGGTTATTCCGCTTGTGTTCAGTTTATCTGTCGGTGTATAAATGTTACTACTCCTCAAAACCCAAGCTAAGTTCCTATGTCTTGCATGCTAGCTGCTGTAAAATTTGTAAAATGATACATTTATAATAGAATTAAATGTTTTTTGTCTTGTTTAATGTCTGTATCTAAGACAAATGAGAATAACATAATAATAGGTAGTAGTAAAAAGTAGTACAGAAGAAACTTGGTGTTCTCTTCAGTGAAATAAAAAAAAGATTTGTATATACCGGTATCGGCATCAGACAAAATGAGTTTGAAAATAACAGAATATATAGAATATCGGCCAAAATCCAATATCGTACATCGCTCCAGGGAAGTGTTTGATCATATCATCTTTTCCACTAGTTTAATTTTATTTGATTGATTGATTGTGCAAGCTTGGTGGAGTCATTCCTACTTCTAGTGTTTCAATTAGTTTAAGTGTTTGGCAGCCAAAGGAACACAGTGTCATCTCTAATGCTGCTCCATCCTTAAATCTCTTACCATACGCCCCCTGGACCTGTCCAGCGTAGCCTCCTGTACTGAGGGCTGGGAAAATTAGAACAAATATAAACATGCAGGTGAGACACTGTTAATCCATTAACTGATTCACACCTTTAAATTAAACTGTGTGAAAAGCAACTACATGAGCAGGAGGTCAGAAACCCCCAGAATAAACTGGTCAGCTTCTATAAATAAGAGACAATAGCTACACCCAGTGGATAAAATACCATACTGGACATGTGTGCTTCCTTGAAGGCCTCTTATTTTGTCAGTTGTATATTTGTCCCATGTTAAAGCATCTACGGGTTAGTGCCATCAAATGTTATGGGTTTTAGCAGGTTATAACTCCCCAAAACAGTTACCTTGATGCTTCCCTGCTTTGTTCTCAGCACCATCAGCTAACTCTGAAGGGTAACCAAGCCCTGAAACATAGTTCTAATTAGCATTACAATTATGTCTGTGAGTTAGACTGAGTTCTCCTTAACCCCTCGCCTTTTTTCTTCAAATGACACTCACCAGCCCCGTGACCATCGCTGTAACCATTCCCATAACCTGCGGAGAGAAGGAGCTATATGTTAAAACATCTAAAAAAGAGAGGAAATCTTCAAGAGAGCCCTCTGAATGCACGTGAAATACCTGTAGGCAAAGCGTTTGCGCCAACATCTTAGAAAAAGAACAAAGAAAGTCCCTAAACGCAAAGGATCAGTTTGTCTTAACTGAATATCATCACTCCTGTCAGTGACAGCTTTGATGCAGATTCCCTCTGACACCAAGCAGAATGAAGAGGAATCCCCGGTCATTGCAGGCAGAAAGTTTCAAGGATAAGGTTTTGTTTTTTATATTTAAATTGTCTTCTATGTTGCCTTCTGTAACTCTCAGTACACAATCTGAGTGGTAGCATTGGAATTTCTCTGTGCATGTACTAATGAGTTGCCACTTACCAAAGCCATTGCCTGCCATGGCACCCAGGTGTCCTGTTGCTCCCTCACCATAGCCTGTAATAACACACATTCAAAACATATTGCATGGGAAACAGACTCTTGCATCTTCTCCATTTGTTTACCAAAGGACATCAACACTTAACTTGGGACAAATATGAAACACGGAAAGATATAAATATATATATATATATATATATATATATATATATATATATATATATATATATATATATATATATATAGATGCTCTGACTTCTATGCATGCAAAAGAAGAGGAAAAGGCATCCACTTAAGAGAAAATGTCTGATTCTCTTAAGATTATTTTGTCAGAAAATTTTCTACATTTGCATGTCATTACGTTTGTGGAGGAGGCCATTTAGATGAAGAGAGTACAAACTGAGATTGAAAATACTTCAGAAAGGAGACACATTAAATTATTAAATTATTAAATTATTCCCCAGCCTCACCAGGTAACTTCCCTGCAACGCCTAGGGGATACCCATCCTGTCCAAGAGCAGCAGCAGCTGAGATTTATTTTAGAGAAAGAGTTAGGAGTTAGGACATGGTGCAAAAGGAAAAAATGCCAAATGAAAACAAAGAAAAGAAAAATATAAATGAACATGTACCTCCAAGTTTGCCAGCTGCACCACCCAAGTATCCTCCCTGTCCCAAACCTGTAGGCCGTGCATGGGAATCATTTACCACAGGTAGTGTAAATCTACATCAACATCTCCATTTGCTGGCAAAACTAAATCAAAATCTGCTGGTTTCCTGTGTTGTGTGTTTGTGCCCAACATTACCTGCTCCGTAGGCCCCGGCACCCGGGCTTGCTCCCAGATAGTTTCCTGCTCCACCCATATATCCTGTGGAGGAAGTCAACACAAGCTTAGCAAAATCACCTGTGATTTTCTGTTGGCTGGAAGGACATGACCCCTGATTTATTTATTTATTAAAAAAACACTAGTGCCAATATTCACAGAGAAAACATGACTATCGAACGCTCAGTACTGCTTACTGTTTAAATCAAAATCACGTTTTAAACACATAATAAAACCGTTCCCATACACAGTAGACACGGGGGCTGCACAGTAGATTCAGGGGCTGCTGTTGGACATGTGCAGCTGACAGCATAACAAAAAACAAAACACACACACAATAGATTTTAACATGTTTTCCAGGGTTTGATGGATTTTTGCACCCTCTCCACTTAACACTTTCCTGGAATTAATCCCAAAAACCACACTCAGCATCTCTTTATAACGTCTTCTTTGTGGGTCATATACACATTTTTCCTTGTTTTACATATAGTCTTTTCTGTCTATTTCAACAGTTTTTCAATCTCTGTTCTAAAAAGTGCTAAATAACTCAAGTTTGCTTGCCTGCTTCAAATTAACAGTATGTGACAACCTAAAACTCACTTTATGTATAACCAGAAAGACACACAATGAGACACATTGATGATGTTGGTGATATTAGGTTTTTACCATTGCTTAGAGCAAAAATAAGCCATTTTCTAGGAAACTGTACAAGATGTACTATACTTGTAGATACAGTTTACCATGCATCAACCGTAATTAAATAAATATTGTAATGTCAATGATTAAGAGATCATCTGAATCAACCCTGAAGTAAATATGAGCCTTAAATGCATAGCCCAAGGTATTAGTGAATACTACAACACCATCCACAAACAAATGTCCCAAGGACAATAGAAAAGTCTGTTTTTGGCTGTGGGACTTTGACCTCATGAAGGAGTTATCCAACTTTTATAATGACAGAAGACTTTCCTAATTTTGGAAAAACCTTTCAAATAGGATAAGTGTACGACTAGCAGATATGAAAGAATATTAAAGTATGCTTTCTGGTTCGATATACAGAGATCACAAACACATTACTACTTCTTAGCTCTCAAATGCCCTCTGACAGTTGGTTTAGTATAAACAGAAGCCAGACTAATCCTGTTACCAAGAAGCAGTCCATTTTTACATGCTTTTGCTTTTTGGGAGACTCAACTACACAATCTATGGTCAGGAAAGAGCTTCAGAGTTCTGTATTTATTCTCAATTGGTATGTTACTTATTTGTTTCCTGAGAAACTAGCAGGTGCATACCCCTACTGTTAGCAGCTGAGGGCCCCTAAAGCACCTGGATCGTGACACAAACACCAAAATTATTCAATAATAATAATCTATTTTATGTCTAAATTCAGGAAGATTTGTTTAATTTTTTCAGCATGCCAGAGGACAGGAGACTGTTTACTACTGGCTCACTCTCCTGTACATCAGAAAACGGATCATCACTCTCAAAAGGAATCTGTGATTCAACCTCACAATGATTAAGGCTTGATGAATGCTATGATTCTCTATCCATACAAAGGTGAAAAAAATTATACAAGGACACTGTTTCGCTCTTTCATGTGGCTGATTTCCAGATAGCTGTTAGGAGTTAGCTCCTTGTTTGTATCTCCATTAGATATAAATGTATGCTTTTTATATATCAGATTGCTACCCAATAATCCCAAGACGCAGTAAGTGACATGTGAATGGTGTGATTATTTAGACTTCTGCCAACCTGCAGAAGACTAATCTCTCAGCAACGTGAAAATGAGGAAACAATTGTGTTACTTTAAAGCTATAGTGCGTAGTTTCTGTCTCTCCCCATGAGGAATTCTTAGTAATGACAACAAAACTGTCTGCACATCCACATGATACAAGCCTTCCGTGATCGCTCACAGCCCCCACCCCTCCACCACGCAGTTGCTAGTAGCCAAGGAGGACACGGAGGATTAAAAAAAACATGATGGACTCTTCAGAAGAGTAATTATCTTCACTTGAGTTTCTGTGCGCGAAAGTCACCGGACGACACAATCTTCTGAACATGGCTGAGAAAATACAGAGAGAGTTGTGTGGAGCTGACACCCTTAATTAGCTTTGTAGCAACTCATTTGGCAATGGCTTGAATGTAAGTGACAATCATTAATATCAAAAAGTTATGCACTAAAGCTTGAATAAAGAAAAAGAAATCAAGAAAGAAATCACAGAAGATGGCGAAAAATGAAATAAAATGAAAATGAACTGCATTTCATTTGTAATTAAGGGTTTTGATAACTGATAGAAAGTGGAATTTTGGGGGGGAAATATAGTGTAGATCTCAATAATGCACAAAAAGACATTATGATGGTGTATGAAGACAAAGCTTTGTTCTTACTTGTTGCCTGGGTATTCCTCCCAGTCTGTCCTGGGATACTGAGAGCTTTTGACTTACGTTCAGCATGGGAAAGATGTTTTGCTTTCTGACCATCAGCAGTAAAGCCTTGGGCTTCCTGCCCTTCTACGGAGGCGATGCCTAAACTTTGGGTTCCACTTGCACCTGGGATAACTGGTCCATAGCTACCCCCTCCTTGTGCAGGATGATTTTCTACAGCTATAGTCCCATGGAGTCCAGGCCCATTTTTGTCTTTAGCCACAAGCCCAAGGTCTTTGACACCCTGCCTGTCTGCTACAACAGATACATATCTTCTGGCTTCCTGACCTTGTGGAGAATAAAATATATTGCTTCTGCCATCGTGAGTTTGTAAAAGAGGCTGTTGATTGGTTCTCTCTCCTTGCGCTTGTGAAGTTGCACGTACAAGATGTTTTCTGTCCTTACCAACATGATCCTGGGGCACTAAACCTTGAGTCCTCCGTGTTTCTGAACCCAAAAGCTCATGGTGATTGATTCCTAACACATCTGACAAATCACGAGCGGATCCACAGTTTGGGGCTCGTTGATTTTGTTGGATAGATAAATCATAGTCTCTTGCACTCTGTACCTGAGAGGAAGCAGAACCCAGACTTCTAATGTTGTCTTTATCAAGAGGCAGTTGCTGTTTTACACCACCAGTGGCCAATGTAGCTCCATGGCTTGCTGCACCTATTCTTTCTAAGACTATAGGCTCATAACCTTCTCCTCTTTGTGCTTGTGAAACAGCCAGACCAAGACCTTTACTCTTTTTATCAAGGGGTGTCATATGTCCAGGACTTAGTGACTTAAATACTGGATCAAGGCTTTTGACATTTCTTCCATGTGGCAGTACAGCAGGTCTAAAGCCAGTTTCTGCCTGTAATTCAGGAGCAGTAAGTATATTGCTTCTCCTGATGTTGGGCATTTCAGGTCCAAGACTTCTGTCTCCATACGAGGGACCAAGTGCTTTGCTCTTTTCTCTCTTCTGATCTTGAACAGCTTGGCCCAGATTGGCCATCTGTGGTCCACCCAAATCTGCTGCAGACACACCTGGCAGAGAAATATCATCATGCATTCACGACGTCTTGGTGGTTCAGAGACAACAGTGTTTCTTTGAGGGTCAACAACACACTGCAGTGGCAAAAATATTTACTCTTCTGTATTTCAATTGTTGTGTATCAGAGCATTCAATACAATATAACACACCATCCATAGAGTACTCAATACCAAATGGAGAGTAATATCATAGAGCAAAACAGAGAAGAAAAAAACCTTTGGGGGGGAAACAAGGAGAGAAAACAACAAAAAAAAAAAAAAGCGGAGGGGGGCCGCCGTGTTCCATTGAGTCAGAGCAATGACATCAACACAACGCATGACAACAAAATGTTGGCACCCAAAATTGTTGAAATGCCATAAAACACACCAATGTTAACAGCACAGGACAAAGACACCACCCACCAGTGTGTGACAAAGACAACTGACAAACAAAGCTTGTCATGAAAGCAGAAACCTAACAGTACACAGCAAACGTTTTAAAAGTTTCAAGAAAAAGAGTTTTATTGAAACTACAGGCGTTTGCATGCATACTATAACCCAATTACTGTGAACCAGAATGAGGGAATATATTTTTTTATTATACAGTAACCTGATATCCCCCAAGAATGTGCCAAAATAAATCAAATTAATGAGCAAAATTCAAAGTAAAAAAAAATTATTACAAGCTTAAAGGCATAGTTCAGATTTTTTGAAGTGGGGTTGTTAACATATAGGTTGATACCTATCCATAGTCAGTGTTTTACCTACGGTAGATGGCGGACAGCACGCCCACAGTTTGGAGAAACAGGCAGGAGTACCTGTATGCTATATTTAAAATATTTTCACAGCCATTTCCAACAGGGAGCTGAAGCAGTTATATCCATCTATGCTTTCTTCAAAGCCACCAGACTCCTTTGACAAAAACAGTAATATTACCTCGCAGAACCAGGGAGTTGCTGGTCTACCGCTGCCGCAATTGATTAGTTTGTTTGTGTTATTGTGTGACTTTGGTGTTTTAAAAGGGTTAGTTCGGATTCACCAAAGTCACACAATAACACAAACAAACTAGCCGATACTGTAGGTAATACATTGACTTTGGATATACATACAAAAAATATGAACAATCCCTTCAATGGCGCAACATACAGCTTCCACAAATATCACCTTAATCAAGTTGTTAGTGTATTTAGTTTGTATAACCTATATTCCAGCAGCCCCTTCAGCTCCTGTAAACCACAGCAGTAAGTACCCCACAGACATCAACGCAGACTTTAAACTGTGGTAATAAGAGCTGGGGAACTCTTGCAACATGCAACATAGATGAAACACTAATTGACAAAGACAGTCAAACATCAGCCCTGTGCGCACACAAAATAAAACAGAGGAGCTGGTGATAATAGTACAGTAGATAGATGTGATTTCATGCAAACAAAAGCTAGCATGAATTCAACGTCAGTAAATCACAAGACACCAATTTCACAGAGGTTACAGACAAATACAACACAGAACAAAGACGGAGACAGACCGACAAACACAAACACAAACACCACACATTGCTATGGTGAAGTTTTTACCAGGTTTCTGTTCCTTAGACTTCTGTCCAGTGGAATACCCAAGTCCAATTCCTAATAATAGCAGATAGGGGAACTGTAAATGATTTCACTCAAGATGCTAACTGAAAATAAAGACCCAGGCCAACACTATGGCCAGACAAGTCTACAGCCTTATGGTATGTTTTCTACTATTAGGATCTTTGTAACGGTAAGCAGCTCAGTTTAGTAGAGTAGGACTCATGCGTATATTTTGCAAGACTACCCAGCTACCTTCACATGCGATAATGAGCAATCTAATTATCACATTCTCTTTTGTTCAATGTGATAAACCGGATTTTATTCATACGGACATCATAAGTGTGTTTGTGGCAGGAGCGATGGTACATTAGAAAATACCGGAAGAAGTAATGGGATCTGAGGTAAGACCTGATTCATCACTTACCTGGTCGGGCTCCAGGATAGCCAATGCCGGCTAAAGCCCCATATCCTGCCAAGAAAACAAAAAGCCAAGTTCAGAGGAAGGGGAGCAAATCTTTAACTCTGACAAGCCCTCTGATTACATCACTAGTGCCCTGGGTTTTTCTGCCTCTTACATCATGTTCACAGACAATGACAGAGTGCCACTTAGTGGAGATTTATCAAACAAACACAGAGGGTTTACAGAGTGTAACTCACTGTGTACTTCCATTTGGACAAACGTAAGGAAATCATGGAACCATCTAATCACTTACCTGGTGGAGTGCCAAAGCCAGCACCATAACCTGTAAAGTCACAGAAACAGTTTTCTTTAGAAATATTTCTACAGCTGAAACTGTTCACGTAAGATTTGTCTTTGTCCTTACCTTTACTCTTTTTTCCTAAGACATTACACAGACTGCTTCAGTGAAATGCTAATAAAAGAGTACAATCAACTAGGGCTGGGCGATATGGACAAAATCAAATATCACAATATTTTTGACCAAATACCTCGATATCGATACCGCAACGATATTGTAGCGTTGACTATTGGTACTTTCACAAAATATTCACACAATGAAATATTTGATAAATAATCATCAGTAATAAGTGGGTAAAGGCAAATAATAGAACAGCTAGAAAAGTCTGGTAAGTTCAGAAAATGACATCACTTTACTGTAATGCAGCCTTTAAAACCAGGAAAAGACACCACTTATGCCATATTACGATATTACGGTATCCCAAATCTAAGACGATATCTAGTCTCATATCACGATATGGATACAATATCGATTTATTGCCCAGCTCTACAATCAACCCTTGTCAGGTTTGAATAAAGGTGATGATAAAGACACACAAACAGGAATACATCAATAATTGTATAAATGCCTCTAAAAAAAACATATAAAAATGTGTTAAATTCGTTTCAAGTCTCTGTCTCATTGGCTCAGCACCTTTCACATGTCTGATTTCATTTTAGCCTTGTTTTCTGCCAAAATCTGAATTCCACACGGACAATTTTACAGCTGCTAGAGAACACATCTTATGGGAGACTGCACTGGGTTGTGTAAAGCCCAGAAAACTTTCAATCTTAGGTATTTCTCTATACCATGAATATGCATTATTAAATAAATAACAAGCAAAGATTGGGAAAAACATACCAGTTAATATTTATTAATAGTATGATATCTAAATATTCCGCTTCCTTAGAACTGTTTGGGTGTGGTTTGATCAGATTTGGATGATTGTGGTTTAGCAACATTAGCAAAAAAAAACAACTTTCTTCTGATTTAGATTCAAATGTTGTTCTGAAACCTGTCCACTTTAACCCAGTGAGGAAGGCACAGACAAAAACAGAAATTGTTCATGTGAAATGACCAAAAGTGTTGTTACTTTGGCAAAAAGATATAGATATGTCAGTCAGCTATTAATGAATGAGCCTATTGTTTGTAGTACAAGGCTGAGAAAAAATATAAAAATCACCCCGATCATTACTCAAATATTGTTTGTTTTATTAGTTGTCTGTTCTATAAATGTATTCAATAGATTTGGCTGCCACAAATGCTTATGGGTGTTTTGATTTATACACATGCATGAATAAACTATTTAACTCATTGTAGTGCTTTACTGCTTGTGATATTGTTATACTTGCTTTAAAGGATCAAACACCCATCTACACATACTGTGGTTAACCGTGTTGATTCATTATCAATATCTATATAAAATATCAACTGGATTATAACATATTCCTCTATATATGTCAGTCTTACCATGTTTCCCTCCCTGGCCAAGTCCCAGTCCATTTGTAAGTCCAGTCCCCAACATTCCTGTGCCCAGAGCAGCACCTGCAATCACAAGAAATATGTGTCCAATCTTTTAGTTTTATTTTCTACATAGAGCTAATTAGTAATCTACAACAGGAGTCAAGGGAAGATAATAAAAGGCAAGTAGGCTTTGAAAGTTTGATAAGTGGATATGTTGATGTACCATAGGCTCCCTGGCCTCCATATCCACCTTGCTTCAGGCCTGCTCTACCTCCTAATCCAAGAGCTCTGTAACCTCCTGTCAAAACAATCAAAAGAACATATTTCACATTGTTGTTGAACAGCACAGTCTGCCAGTTCAGACTTTAGATACACAGATTGTTTCTCTACATCAGGACTGGAAGGAGGTTTTTTTTCACTTTGCAATTTACGTTAAATTATTTTTTTTGCAATTTACCTAAAATTAACTCCCACTCTATAATGGTTCAATGGGCATTAATGAAAGAAGTCCTTAATATTTTGTATTTGTTTTGATTAATCATCTTCCTTTGCCAGTTGGCAAACCTGTGTTCTGTAAAACTATTTTTGGCTGCATCATAGATAAAGATGTGTTCTTAAGACAGCTTACCAACACCAAGCTGAGCCCCTGGATAACGGCCAACTAAGATTTAAAGAAAGAAAAAAAATACAAACATTACTTATCTGAAGTGAAAGTAATATAAGACAATGTTGTGTGGAGTAAGTTAAACATACTTCCAGTCTTCATTGCTTTGGTGCCATATCGGCTCCCCAGTGCTCCAAGGGCACCTGCAACTGATGAAAAAGTACAAAAAGAAAGTTGATTTTATGCCCATTTAATGTCTGTTAGCTATGTATTAATCCTAAATTAAAGCAGGAAATACAATTTCCTCTTTCATTATACAGATTATATATCACATGTCCATCTAAAGTGATAACTAACATTTGATTTGAGTTAGAACCCTCAGGACATATTTTAAAACATGTCTGATACATAACTAATTTTACATGCTACTACATATGGGTACATGTTACCTACAGTACATGTAGTCTGCCTACATGTGATATGTTTACACAAAGAATATTACATGTGCTCTGTATTTGTACTAAAGCACTTGCACACAAAGCATCCACAAACATACAAATCAATCAGTGAAGGTGCTAATCTTAAGGCATTATATAACTTACACACGTGTACTTTAGTCATTACTAGTTAACCATTTGGTGTAATGGCCAATGCATGCTAACTAAAGAAAACCACTGACCTCCAGGTTTTACTCCAATATTACCCACACCTGCCAAAAAAACCGACACTTGAGCAAATTCATGCAAAATGTTTTTTTCCTTATTTGTGTTTCCAGGAGTTAATAATATCATGACGCCTTGGTCTATGGCAAACTAAAAACAAAAGCGGACAATCTAAGATTACAACATTACCAAGCAGCCTAGCTAGTCTTGCTAATGCTAACGTTTCAAGCTAACTAACGTTAACCCAAAACATTCTTTCAAACATGGCTAGACCTTCAAAAGTCATAAATTACATAGAAAACTACTGTTCAACGTTGCTTCAAAATAATTAAAACGTAGCTATACATGCTTGGAGAAGTTAAAAAAAAAAATCTCTAACTTTGTGGCATAACGTTACCTCTGGCTGGCAGCACTCTCCCCCAGGATACACTTTGAGGTCTTACTCCTGAAACATTTAAAAATACAGTAACATTGTACAGTTTAAATTATTCAAAACGTTTCATACAATAGACCAATAAATTAAAACGAAACAACATATTAAATATAATGTATAAATTGCCAAACTACAGACACAGTATACCCAGATTAGTAGAAATGTGTTAAAATAAGATAGACTTTATTAATCCCACACTGGGGAGATTCCTGTGCTACAGTAGCTCAAAAGAAAAAAAATGTACACAAATCAGAATAACACAAATACACATTAAGTAAGCATTGTAGAAAAAAATATATAAATTATAATAAATAGAAAAAATTGAATTAGTTATAATAATAGTAATAAAACAAACATATTTACACAATAAACACCTGTATAAACAGACTGTATATAAACAGATATACAGTTAAATATATGTATCCACTGTAAATGACGATAGTGATGTATATAGGCTAATAAAGGATGCACAATTTGAACTGCTTTTTTTTTGGGAGAATAAACACTGGTGTCAATAGGTATTTTACATTTCTGGGTAATTTATTTAAAAAGCAATAGATTTTTTCTGCAGGAGATTCTCTTTTTAATAAACCTTCCTGTTTGCTGGCTTAATAGTTTCACACATAACTGACATGGAGTGTCATTCATTTTATTTTTTAGACTTACTTTACTTTCAGAACTTTACCTTTACCTCTTTGAACACTGTCCCTAATAGGGGGAGTACTTTAAGAGACATATAGATGGCAATACTTCAAAGTACTGAGTATTACAAATGCCACTATAGTGTCTCATGAATACTGCAACCTGACCTGGCAACAGGAGGAGAGAGGAACAGACATCCATTGATGGAAACAGAGGATGAGACAAAATGGAGTGACTGTGTGGAGTCTGTTCTTCTCGCAATTGGTCGTCACATTTTGCTTGCCTCTGCCACCTTTTCATCGCATCCTTTGATTCAAAGAAATTAGATAGTATAAACCGCAGAGACTCGCTGATGGAGGAGCCCACGTCCAAGTAATTTTTTCTCTCCCTCAATCTCACAGACATGATACTTAACACGTTAGTGAGAGTGAACCACTGGAGATCCATCAGAGCTGTCAAGGTGAAATCATACTGCTTATGACGTATTTATAGCTCCTTGATGAAGTGACAACTTATCATGACAACTGCCACAAATTGTATGTACTCATTGTATAAATGCAATGAAAATTTACCAAAAAAGATTACAAATGTGTGCAGAAATAATCAGACTTTGCTTTACATTTTTGATAGTCAAAAGTTCAATCATTTTGTTTAACTTTAACAACAAATATTTCAGTTTGGTAACAATATTTTAGATTTTAAACCTGATGACTTTCTCAACTAATATTAAAACCAATATTATTACACAAAAGTGAATAGTATCCACAACATCTGAAAACTCCATGAATCAAAATAGATCAATCTGACCTTTTTAATATACATAAAACTTATAATAATTAACATGACAGGCCAGTAGAGAAATTAATCAGGAATTAAATGCTTTCAACAAGAGCACAGAAAATGTGGTGACATGGGGCTCAAGACAGGCTGAAACATAACCAAATCTGTTAAAATAATCATCTCAAAAACTGAGAAAAAAAAAGTTTGTCAAACTGTGATGTTATCAATATACAACCAGAGTTTTGTCTTTTCTTATGAAATCCCTTGTTGTTCTTACCGCCTTGCAGAGTTTGCTGAGCCAACCAGAGAACCAGCGTGGTCTGGAGCAGCGCTTGAACCAGCATGATGGAGAACGGGCACAAAAAACTAAGCAGCACTGATAAAGGAGCAGAGAGACCAACTGATGGACCGATGGAAGGATGGATACTTAAAGCACAGCTACCCTTGATGTCTTATATATGGTATTCTCTTTGATACACTCCCACTGCCCGGTCCTGCCCTCTGCACACACACACACACAGGTCTGATTGGGCAAAGCCAAAGGCCCATTTTGGTCCATTTCCATTAGCTGAGAATGCACACACATCATTCACATTTTTCTGAAAGTCTTTTTGACCGTTTAACTGGGTAGATATCAAATGATTTCTGTCACAGTAAATGTAGGACGAAAACAACAAAGCAACTAGGTTCAAAAATCCCTTCAGTAGACTAAAAGCCAGATAGGAAATTCTTCTCTGTGAAAACGGCAATAGAGCAAACATCCCACCTGACTTTTCTGCCATTTACCGCACTATTAACAGGTTTTCCATACGCACAAAGAGTCAAGGATTTAAGATTCATCAGTTATGTTGTGCTAAAAGACAAGTGTGGAAAATAAGGATTCTAAAAAAATAAATGCAAAGATAAAACCTTTTAGTTAAGCACAAATATGCAATGTGCAGGGCAGAGCAAAGGATTCAATGAGGACAATGTGCTAGATAAGACAGAGGATGCACAAGAGTTCAACATCCGGTTGGCTTAAGGAAAGAAGCTTTTTCTTAGTCTCTCTGTGTTTCTCTGTGTTGGGCTTGTGCCTATGGAAGCTGGTAGTATGTTGCTTCATAATCTTACTAGCATTGGTTCTGCACTTTCTGGTATATAAGTCCTGCACAGTGGGGAGTGTTGATCCGATTGCATACTATGCTGAGTGCACCACTCTCTTTAGGGCTCTATGATCTAGCAGAGCATTTCCCAAACCAGTTAGTGATGCCCCCTTTTAGGATGCTTTCCACAGCACCACAGTAGAAGGTCTTCAAACACATGCAACAGTATTTTTCTCCAAAATGACATTCTTGTCAGAATCGAAAAGCATCAGGAACAGCAGTTAGCAGCTCTATAAGACAATATGGCGTCCTGCATGCACACACATAAACACTCAGAGAATAAATTATCACTGAACAGACTCAGACATACTCATAATGTGCAAAATGAAAATGAAGACAGAAAAATTATATGATTTTTTTGTAGAAAATTAGGTTTTGACAGATGTGTTGAACTCGACCCTCCTCCAAATAAACTCACCTGTGTCAAAGACGGTTAATCAACAGACTTGTTGTTAATAGAGTAAACATTACACCTCCTATAAACAAGAAGGGGGAAAAGAAAGAATGAGATAAAGTAAACAGAATATGTTTAAGAAGTGCAAATGGTAAAATGTGTACACTGGAAATTGCAAAGTAAACATTACATCATTTTTATGTGTGTGTTAGGTGTTTGGTGAGTGAAAAACATGCAACAATAAACACACACACTCACAATACTGCTGTAAAAACAGCCCTCAAGGCTGCCACCTCAATTAAAACACCACTTTCTAGGAGTTTCCATAGTTTTCTACAGAAGAGCATTGTAATCCTACTTTAAACAGGCTTTCAGTTGTCATTGGGCTCTTTTGGGCAATAGTGTGTAACTACAGTCTGTTGAGACTGTACAAGAAGCATTAGCCCATGGTGGCTCCAGGATCATCCTCATATCCTATAGTGTGGGAGGTCCCCAGCCATTTCTCAATCTAATGTTTAAGTTTATGTCTTAATCTCAGGCACGGCAGCATTCAATGCAAACGTCTGACTAGAGAACCACATATGATGATTATGCTTTGAAAGAAGTCGGTTGTTGTTATGCCACCTGAGGAAACCTGAGGTCACACATGCAGACCACCACATCGTCTTCTCTGGTGGTACTGAGCATAAGACAATAACATAACCCACGTCTGACTCATGACTCCCTCATCCATGATTCACCTCTAAACATTTATCTGTCTGCATGTTTTGGGAGGTGCCTATTGAAAAAAAAAAAATCAGATCCATACGCAGAGTGTCAATTTCTCAAGACGAGATGTCAAAGCTTTGAAAAGAAGAGCTGATTGTTGTCAGAGGTGGTGCAGACTGTGTTGGCTCATTTACCCGGAGAACAGTATGAGAACAGGGAGTGCAGTGTCTGCGGAGACACATCTGGATGGCAGTTTCACTGTGGTCTGCATATTAGAAACAACGTGTGCCCCAATATATACATACAAATTACATTCTGTGTGTGTTCGTGTGCTGTCCTTATGTGTCCTTTAAAGGTCCAGTGTGTAAAAATTTTAGTTGTTCATTCTCAAAATTTGTGTTGCCAGTTCACAAACTTTTTCATGAATATTTGCCACCACCATCAATTCCAAGAATTCCTATTGGCTTGAAATTTTACATTTGCATCAACTGGGGTAGACGCAGATGCTCCACATTCATGCGCCATCTTGAAATACGTTAGCCGGTAAGAGACATACAGAACATACTGCTCTGCCTTTCGGGTTTTCGCTGTCACATGATAAACTCACAGGTGCTGCTAATGCTGCTAATGGGTATCATAGCTTCTCGGCCTGGCAAGTTTGAAGAAGGAAACATCGAGGACCGCACGTATTCAAAATCCAAACAGGAGTCTTCTTCTTCACCCCAAAAAAAGAAAAAGGATATTGAAAAGCGCAAGAGACCGGCGTCATCAGAAAGAAGCGTGAAGGCTACCGTAGCTGTAATATGTACTTTGAACTGCGTGGTGCGAGAAAGTTGATTGCGATATATGATCTCAACGCTAGATGGGAGAAATTCCTACACATTGGATCTTTAAGGTCGAAAGAGGGGAAGAAATCTCTAAGGAGAGTTAGATCTTGACCTTTACAACAAGCTGGTTAATGGCATGTTGGCTGAGGGTTAAGAATCAGGAGGTTGGCTTTACAGAAATAACTTCTTATAGCCTTAATAAAGCAGATACTTCATTCCCAATAACTATTAATAAATTAACATTTTCATCAAACATATCTGCTCATGCCACATGGAAGCTTTGCAAAAGAACAGAAAAGTACATAGCATTTAGTGACTGACAATGGATGATGATATACATTTGCTCTACCTTCATGTTTAAGTGCAGGGAGTGTGCAGATAGGCATGGAGAGTATTAGGCTACTCCAAAAGTTTATATTTTCGTAATTATTTTTCAAAGTGCAAATGTAAAGGTAAATGGATTATGCATTTAGACATCTGAAGGTGCACAGAATGGAACTCACGCAGATCTGCAAACATTTGGGGTTACTCTGCATTTAGCTTTAGAGCTACTAAATGATAATTTTCACTTCTGGAAAAACTATGTCAGCAGGTCCATTATATATTCTAAAATGTTAGCATGGAGCTAAGCTGTCAGTTCATGCAAAAGTGTAAGTTAAGAGTACTGGGGCCAGCATCAGATGGATGATTTTGGTCTCTGTAGTGACCAGTTCCTACACTTAAAAGTCCACTGATGGGCTGTTATTCTGTAAGATTTAGTTATGATGCGTGCTTCCTATAAAATAGCCTACACAATGTGTGTCCATCAACAAAAGCAGATTTATTATACTGCTCAATACAATTCACCAGCTGCTGTTGCAGTTTAGTCCATTGTTTTATTATCTCTTAAATACACCAAAATGTTCCAAAGAAAGTGCAAAACCACAAATATGGGCATAAACCCAGACTGTGGCACGGTCAAAACCTGCCTCCAACAAAGCAGCAACACCTGCACCTGAAACCTCCTCATTAAGTCTATCAACCATCTTGGCGGTCAGAGGCGTAAATACAAATAATCTCAACTAAATCTCTAAACTTGATCACTTTCATGAACAGCTTTGCAATGGTAAAATTATCACGTTCACTCTGACACAAAAAAAAGTAATTTTGGCCTTGAATTTGAAGGTTTTGTTTTTTTGTTTTTAGCCTGGGGGCTGGGACAGTTGGGTTTATTAATGGTTGTATGCTCTTCTTCTTCCACCTTGTAAGCCACTGAGGGCCACCTCCAGGGGTCTTAATATTAGTGTTCAGCTCCATGAAGCGTATACACATTATGGGATGAACACAAAGACTTACAGAGTGATGGTGCTGGCTCACTCTTGATGCAGGTCTCTCAGCTAAACCTGCATCTGGTTGAGCAGGTCTTGTCCTCGGAGAGGAGGACAAAAAAAAATTATTTTGAAGACTTTGCAGCAGCACATTTACTCAGTTAGGGAGTCTATGATGAAGATGGCCTCAAAATAAACTCAACCAACAGAACTGGGAAAACTTGCCTTAGAGAGGCAAGTTTTCAAACTCTTCAATGGAACAGTTTGAAAGAGTAATTAGAGAATAAAGCAAAGAGAGTTTACATGATATTCAATATTCATGATATATGAAAAAGTTAATTTTGAACCCAGGATACATCCCAGACTCACTCACTCACTCTATAGATATCATTCAAGTGTACACACACACACACACACACACACACATTCTCTAGAGATATATGTTCCATTATTGTACAGTCCTACATTGCAGAAACAAGAATTAGATTGCAGCAAGCCATAGTTTAAAATCACAACAGTTAGAAGTGAATGTACAAGGCACACTTTTTCTGTCTGGTTTATATTTTCTAAACTACATCAAACATCCTGAAATGGTCTGCATGAAGAGCAGAAAAAAAGTGATCTGTCCAAAAGCGGTATAACTTCAATAAAGAGCTTAGATGTGAGCTGCTCTGAAGTGAACGCAGGAATATGGTAGCTAAGTGTCCAGAGAAGAGAGAGACACAGATTTACAAGGCAAAGATGGGACAGACTGTTACAACTGGCATCGGCTGCTTTCACCTCTATCCAACATCACACACACTTACTGCATTGCACACAATGCACAGCTGTCTTTCTCTTGGCATAAAATATACACAGACAGGGGTGTGTGATGGGTAAACTCATCTGAACTCAGTTTACACACCTTCTTTATTTGCATCACACAGTTTACCCACACTTTAGAATGACTTAAATCCATCCTGCTGTAAATGCAGTGGTGTCAAATTGATTATAAGAGGACAGAGTCAGGAAGAAGATTATTTACACATCATCATTATGTGTGTGTCTGTCCACTTTGCTGTGTTGAGTCTACAGTGTTTCCTCCGGCTGCTGTGTGTGTAACAAACTCCACACCCAGTGATGGAAATGCTGTACTTCATCAGGTTCAGGTAGAAAACCTGTTGAATCGGTTCATTCTGTGTGTGGCTGTCCATCATCAGCAAGACTAGTGTGTATGCTAGACTAGAGGCTCCAAAGTCACCAAAAGTCAGTAGGATTCACCCTCTGGGGACCATGAATGTCAAAGTTACAAAATTTCAGATAGAAATATTTCAATCTGGATCAAGTGGTGGACCGACTGACAGACCTACTTTACCATCCTTAGAGTCACGTCGCTAACATGACTAAAACGCAATAGAAGTATCACATAAGACTAACTGGGTTTGGAAACGTCCATATTGCATACATCTCATTTGTAATTTCTAATTGAATTCTTGCTTAAAGATACATGTTAAAATTAGGTCCCACCTTATATAGACTATGTATATGCAGGCATTGGAGCAATGACCTTAATAACATATCTGCAGGTTGGAGGGACTGGAGTCCAGCTGCGCACTTGCAGCACATGTAAACCTCCGTGTCTACCTGCCAATACATGTCTGTGCACAGAGTCTTCAAACTGAGATGGTATTTAGCCTCTGCCCACAATAACACGTGCGAGACATTCAGACTGGCTACTTTCATGACTGACTGACATCACTGCTGGCACAGGCTGCAGTTTGCACTACAGCCTGAAGCCGCCCAGACATAGACGACAAAGGCATTACTAATATCCAGAATTGACACTCAACGGAGAGTGGAATATAGAAATAATGAATTCAAAAAGAGTATGAAAACCTTAGTTTTGCCAAACTGTAAATTTAGCATTTTATATCACATTTAATTTATTTATTTTACATTTTAAATGTTGTCAAACTGACTGTGTTTTTCAAATTGAACACTACTGAACATACAGGCTCTGTGCAGGTTAATAAGCTAAAACCCAAATGTATTACACAACATTTATTTTAAAGGTTATACAGGCAGTAAATCTTACCTTACTTATAATATATATATATATATATATATATATATATATATATATATATATATATATATATATATATATATATATATATATATTTACTTAACCGAGAGGCCTGTAAAGGATTTACAATTTTAAATAAAACTTTTATTTAAGGACTTTTTGCACAGAATATGTAAATCCTACAGGACTGATCTTAGAGGTATTAATATGGGCCTTATTGGCTTCAATATTTCACTATGGATATGATTTCACTACAGGATATCAATGTTCATCTAATCTTCAGGCAAGAAAGACCAAATAGGACTTACAATAATAGGTGATTTATACATTAAAAATGTAAATAAACAGATTATTCTCCACTTGTGACCCACAACTGAACCATGTGTGCTATGCTCTCCAACTGAAACTATATTAAAAGTTAACACACTGTTTATATAAAAAATATATATATAATGTGGGCCATAAATAAGGATTAATCAGCCCTCAGCCCTTATTTTAGTCTTTTTAATGCAGGCTGAAAGTCCTGTGCACCACCAGCGCACCTCCTCCCCTATCCTGTTCCTTCTCGTCACATATCAGCCAGCCTTTGCACTTGCCCAAATATAAACTAAGTTTCTTGGCGCATGGACAGATTGAAATAGGGAGGAGTCTGACACACAGAGTTTAACCCAGGACAGACTGAAGGACAAACAAGCAGGAAGGAGAAGAAAATAAAACAAACAACGGCTTCACCAGAAAAATAAAGAGGATAATAAAGCCTATTGGATATTGTCTGCCTGAAGAACAGTAAGTTTTTGCAAGATCTTTTATTAGGGTTACTACCACTCTTAATACACAGCAACACTAGTAGGCCCAGCCTCAACTGCCTGCTGTTTTATAGTTTATAGAGGGTTTCTTGTGTGTTTATAGTGTCATATGACAGATGAGTTATTAATTCTGTACATAACTTTATATATGTGAAATATACATTGAAATGGCTGTGTAGAGGTTCTCTTCAGTTATTATATTTATTTCAACATGTGTTACATGTTTTTTGGCTCTATGTGAAGCCTATGAAGGCTCCCTTCGCATTAAAATAATTAAGAGAATAAACTGGGTAATTTTGTCTGGGGCATAACATTAAAATATACTGCAAATGTTTCTCAATCTTTTTTTTTTTTCTTCCGCTCTACCTCTACAGATGTCTGTGTCTCCAGCTGCCTTGGTCGCTCGACGGGTGCTTGCTGCTGCGTCACATTCAAGCCATGAGGGAGGAGGTCAGTGTGTCTTTACTTTCCCTATCGAAACAAATACAACCAAAATGCATCAAAGCCTCCAGATTCAAAGCTTCTGCATGCAACTGCACCTCTGAGTCACATACAGTTGGAGCCTTTTGTTGAACATTAACTGAAATGTCTGCAGAGCTGGCAGCTGTCCTGCACATTCATGATCAATGGCAAATGATCAGGAATTCTACTTTATTACTGATGTAGAGAAACAGCTGCTATGTTAGTTTTCCATTGCCCCCATACCTTATTTACTGCTTTAGTCATGTATTTTCACTGGTTGTGTTTTCCACAGCGAGGACCTGGAAGATACTGACCTTTGTGTTGGCCCTTCCTGGTGTTGGTGTCTGCATAGCCAATGCCTACATGAAGATGCAGGCGCACTCGCATGAGCAGCCTGAATTTGTGCCATTTCCTCACTTGCGCATCCGCACCAAGGTGAGTCTCAAACAGCCTGCACCGGGATTTACATAACACCATCCCTACGCCAAAACAGAAATGTTATGGGATGAATATCAGTGGTTGTTCCCGTTGTTGCCTTTACTTATACGTTTATGTCTCCTTCCAGAAATTCCCGTGGGGCGATGGAAACCACTCTCTGTTCCACAACTCTCACACCAACCCTCTGCCTGATGGCTTTGAGGGCTCCCATCACTGAGAAGATCGGTCACATTTCTCAGCTGTGTTATGCTGCTTATTTAAAACTTCAGTCTGCAGTGTACTTGGCTTAATTATACTGACCGAGGGGCCAAGCAGCACCGCCATCAAGCGGTGCACCCAGACAAGAATAAATCCACTTTGTGCTGTATTACAATTAGTGCCATTATTTTTTGTTTGATTTAGAGTGGTGCTTTATTTAATCAAGCCTCAAGACTTATATCAAAATGTGTTTTTACATCTTATTATCTAGACCATGTTCAACTATTTTAAGTGTTACAGCAGAATGCACTGCCGTCTCTTATGGTGTCTTTTTATATACTAGCACTAGGGGTTGGCAAAGTCAGAATTGTTCAAATCCTGCCCATATGGACTTTAAATGATTAAAACAAGGCCGGTAATATTTTAGATGTCACTTGTCAAAAAAAATCCCATAAAAAGACCAAAACCATCAATGAACTAATCCTTCTAATACGTATTGTCTGTGCCAAAGCCTGATATATCTTATTAATCTGTGCCGTGGCTCCATTGTTGTCCAAAAACTATTAAAAAAACAAACATCAATGAGCCACACTGTTGCACCGTTTTGACAGTCACATATACCTGCTAGACCAAATACTCACTAGAGCACTAATGTATATTAACTCACCACTGAAAATAGGCCACTAACAAATGCACTACTTACTCCTGTTTGAGAAATATTTGCTAAAAAATACAGTGTCCAGCTGTATTATTTGGCTTTTTCTGAAAAATTTAACTATATAACCATGGCCTATTTTTTTCCAAGATTTAAGTCTTCAATAGGAACTCCTGGGCTAGAGTCTGAGAGCCACAAACAAGGTAGGGAAGTAAAGTGTTAAGAAACGGACTAACACTTGGTTGTTGTTTTTTTTAATGCTGTTGGCTGACATTAAGAAAAATAAAGAACATTGCCAGCCTTATTCTTTAAAATGCTAATATTTAGTAGCATTAGAGTTGTTGGACACGTGGATCATTTGACTTGTAGGTGGCACTAAATGAAATGTCAGGGGATCACCAAAGTCATCACGTTTCATCCTCTTGAGACCACACAACACACAACCACACACACACACACACACACACACACACACACACACACACACACACACACACACACACACACACACACACACACACACACACACAGTGATGTTCCAACAATATATTCAGTGGCATAAATTTATATGGGACAGTTGGAGTTTATACAGTGTATATCCACTAATCCATATTATCTTTATGTACAAAATAAACAACTGGCTTCTAGACCAACCCTGATAATTCCAGTACTTCCAGCTATTATGACATTACGGACTTCTTTCTTAAACTTTTTACCAAAAAAAAAAAAAAAATCACTATCCAAAAATGTCATTAGTAAATTATGATACAATTATGTCATGCTGGGACGGGCTACAGTTTATATCAGATTACATCAAAACTAAATTGAAATGTATGCTTCCAGTTTATGAAAATAAATCAACAGCCAGTTTTGTTCTCAAGTGTGCTCAAGAAATTCATACAGCAGTTTTTCAGGTAATCATGCTGTTGTGTAGCCTGCACTTGTACTTTTCAGACATTTGATAAAATTAACACAATGCCAACTTTTCTAGAAGCTTCTACCAAGCCCCATAGTCGCTCTCACTTAATCTGTGCCCTCTGAATTGATACTACCAACCACTCCACTATTTCCCTCGCTCAGCTCAGAGCTGTGGTGGTCAGACTTAGTAGATCCTTTTTCAGTGTCTCTATACAGTCCGCCTCTCTGGCAAGTCTGCGAAGGCAATCCCCAGCAAGGGAGGAGGTCAAGAAGGGCCGGGGGCAGTCCTGACAGCCCAGCAGCAGAGACAAGCAGGCCCGACCCAGTGCTGGGTAGCTGTACCGCTGGGAAAACCAGTACACCTGGGGTAGGAGAGCAGCCAGGGCCCCACCTCCTGCACTGGCTACTGAGGATAAGCCCTGAGCTGCTGATTTCAAACGCTGTGCTGAACTTTTCAAGTTCTTTGGTCTTAACCTCAGCTCTTCTGGATCCAGTGATTTGTCCACCACTGACGCACAGCTTGACTTGGAAACTGGAGTTGCACTTTTGATTGTATCGAGTCCTTTGCTGGCCTTTGGAACTGTTACAGCTAATGAGGTTTTATTTATTTCTGTCTGGTGCCGGGAAGTGTTTGTTTTCTTCGTCTGTCCTGGTATATTTTCTGTTTGCACTTCAAAACCCGTCAACTCTAACTCGGATGTCCGATTAGCCAGGTTCTCCTCGGCAGACCAGATGCATTCTTGGTCCATTTTAGATGCAGCATTTTCAGCCTTTTCCACTGTGGAACCTGAGGCCGCTCGACTAGCAGTCTTGGTGAAGCAGGATAGGAGAAGAGACGCACAGAGATCCTCCAACTCTCTCTGCAGCTCAGTCACCAAGAATCTGCACGCTCCAATCATCATCTCACCTAAAGCTGTTTTCTGGAAAGCAAAGTCTTCTGTTGAGTTATTCTCTCTCTCTTTTTGGCAGATCCCTAATCCTTCAAGGACCACTTTGTCCAAGATCTGACACTGCCCTCCCCTCTCTCCTTCATCACTTTCCCTTGTTGTTTCTGTGTCCTTGGTGAAGCGACATCCATGCAGGTAATGCAGCACTGGTAGCAGCATACCTGTGCTGACATCTTTAATGCGGATGGCTTCTTCCACATTACCCTTAGCTTCTCCAAATCCACCTCTCAACAGAGCCCAAAAGTATTCAGAGCTGACCCCGCCTGTCCCCTCCACCCCGGCCACGGCCTCCCGGTTGGCTCGGACCTGAGTCCCGTCGTCCAGCAGCAAAAGGAGGTCAAAGTTCGAGACTGCATAAGGACAGGTGTCAGCCAGGCGAGGCCTTTTTGAGGGAGGGGGTGAAACTTTGTCAATTTTACTGACTAACCTTGTTGTAACTGGATTTAGATGTTTTTTGGCAAGCTCCATTTTGATGCCACCCATCAAGGTAGACAGGCATCCAATCAGGAGGGAGGAGAACAGCGAGTGGAGATGAGAAGTCAGGCCAGAATGCGGTGAATTAAACCAATCAGAAAGCAACTTCTTACATTCAGTGGGGGGGTCTTCATCGACATCATCGCCACCAAGGGGCTGCAGAGCCAAGAGCAGCCCACCGCTGTCCAGAAGAAGTTTCTTTAACAGGGACTTGTTGCTGTTGGGAGACAAATAGGGTTTGTAAAGCTCATATATGGCCACATCTGGTCATTATTTTGGATCGTCTTTGTAATGGTGTAAGTAAAATGTAAAGATTTCTGGAAATAATGTTTTTATCAGGTAAAGTTCTTTTTTTTAAAATCAAAATGTCTGCTATCTAACCAGAATATCACACCAACGAATAAGATTTTTAAGATCGCTAATACTAAATTGAAGACAGAAGAGTGCATTTTATGACATTCCAGTCATTACATGTACAGATTCTCATGATTACTGAGCTAATTTTCATATAGCCCTGGGAATCACCAGAGGCCTCACGATACAATATCATCACAATACTTATGTCCCGATACAATATTATTGCAATTTTAAACATATTGCAATATTCTACGGTATATTGCAATTTATTACCTTTTTTCCAACTTCAAATTTTTCCCAATTTCAAATTATGTCCCCAAAAGGAAACTTTGCCAACATCGGTTTTATCTAAAAATATACATTTGTCTGTTTGTTCATCTCACTTCAATTTCATTGCTGCAAAATGGGATTGTCAAGCAGACAAACTGACCAACACGTATATAATAAAAGATCGATACTTGGCATCTGTGTATAGATACAGTATTGCCACGGAAAATATAGCAATACTATCCTGTATCGATTCCCTCCAACCCCCCCACCCCATAGATCTACTACTCACCTGCTGATTAATGGCAGAGACAGCGCACAGTTGGTCTTGTCAGACTCGGAGCCTGACAGCATCACATGGGCAACAACCCCAGAGCCAAATCCAGACTCACACTGGACACGCAGATTGTTAAGAAGAGCAAAACCTGCAGAGAGAGAGAGAGAGTGCACAATTATAAACTGCTCTTGTATGAAATAAAAAATTATCTAATATTGTGTTTAATTACATAAAAGCTGGTTCTTGAGTACTATTCATGACAGAAGTAGGGACGCACCGATCCGATACGCCAGATCTGTATCGGCCCCCATGCTGACCTCATTAAGACTATCGAGGATCAGCCAGATGTGAGTGATCCACATTAAATATTTAAGATTTATTATGTCATTATGAAATGCAGTGTTTTTGCTGCAGTTACATTCATTCAAAAAGAGAGCACTGGTGTCAAATCTGTAGTTGTTAATGGCAGATACCCTGAGTTGAGGTATTGGGACCTGGAAAGTTGGATAGGTGCATCCCTAGTCAAAAGAGAGTTAAACAATAATAATAATAATAATAATAATAATAATAATAATAATAATAATAATAATAATACAAGATTAAAACAATTTGAATTATGTATAACTTTGGCAATGAGGAACTGTAGATTCTGCTATAACAGCTATTGTAAAACAGCTACAAGGTTTATGGGTAAATATAGCCTTGTAACTGTTCTGCAGTTACTATGTTGCAGATAAAAGATTTTTATCTTACCAAGTTGTTTAACTTTGGCTTTCACTCGGTCCGTCTGCCTCTCCTCTCCCTCAAATCCTCCCCCTCTCTGACAGAGATGGTGACGAATCAGTGCGACCGAGCCGGTTCGGACCAGCGCCTGCAAACAGTTTGGGTTGCAACTCAGCCGGCAAAGCATACGGAAGCACCTGGCGCTCGGGTCCTGGTGATGGGTGAGGTAGTAGAGCAAGCCGGACATGACGCCTGAGCTGATAAGAGCAGCACTTGGGTCGGTGGCGTGGGAGAAGCGTGACAGCAGCAGCAGGATGGGCGACTCGGGCGTCCAGGGTTCAGGGTGGTAGGGGTGATGGTAAGCCATCGGGCGGGGCACAGAAGGAGGGGTATCAAGAGTTACTTTAGTCAAACAAGCTGTTGAATGAGCACGCTGCCTCCTTCTGTGAGGGGATGAGAACTTTGATGGAGAGACTGGTTGGGTTTTACTGGGAGAGGAGATAGTGGAAGAAGTGCGCTCACACCCCAAACCCGGTGTGAGCGCACAAGGTTGAGGACTACTAGAGGGAGGCGGATCAGTGATTTTACATGAGGATGACAGTGGGGGCTGGGCCGAAGAGGACATAGGGGAAGGCAGAGCAGCTTTTTTAGAAGTGGAAGATGCAGTAGAGTTGGATGGAGAAGAGTTTTTAAGAGATGAAAGGGAATCAGGGTTTGGAGAGGAGGTTTGAGGGGAAGAAGATTGTGGGATCTGAAGACTCCCCCATTCCCCTTCAACACCAGAGGAATCCAGCAGGTCCCCCTCTGAAGATATCAATCCCTCAGACACCAACCAGGACCTGAAGAGAGAGCAATAAGCATGTAGAAAAACAATAAAAAATAGTAGGATCAAATGAACAGGGAACATAGATAAACCTGTGTTCATTTTCCATACCTGAGACTTAAAAAGCTTGATGAACATAGACCTTGCTCCTTTCCAGCTTCTTCCTTCTTGCAGCCCTCAGGAGGAGGAGGAAAGTCAAAGGAGTCGAAATACGATGAGGGCAGGAGCTCAGTGGTAGACATGCTGGAGGAGAGGTTCACATCCATCTTCTCAGGAGATTGTTCCTCACCTTTGGAGAGCTCTACCAGTCGGGCAACGAGCAGAGGGACCAGCCCTAACTCTTGCAACTGCTCCATAGCAGATTCATCAAAAACAAAGTCTACGCAGGCCAGGATGACTAATCGGGAAAGGGGATGTCTCTGATGGGCAGCCAGAAAGCCAATTAGCACCTCCAATCCACCACTCTCCTTCACCTTGGCCCGGTTAACCGCCTCCTTGCAGCACAAGCACAGCGCCTTGAGGAAGACTCCAGACTTCAGTGGGTCCCTCTTGACCTCCTCAGTGAACTTTTGAATAACCCCCAGTGACCCCACAAGAGGACGCAGGCAGCCTTGGGAGCACATGTTCGCCAGGGTTTTCAGTGCCAGCTCTTCCGAAGGTTTACCAGACTCCCCCAAAGCCATGACACCGAGCTGAGCGAGGACTCCGGAACGGGACACCTCCCTGGCACATTCAACACCACAGCCCCGGGTCAGCTCGTGGAGGGTCCTGAGCGCCGCACGCCTAAGCCCCTCGGGATATTCTGGTGCGATGAGAGGGGCGAGAGAAGATAAGGTCCCCTGGGTGAGCAGTGATAGGCGGTTAGAGGGCGTATCTGAGAGGTAGAGGAGAGCCCGAGCAGCCGACTGGGCGCACTCCAGTTTAGGACAGGGCTCTTTGGGTGGAGCAGCAGTGGGAGAGGACGGGCCAGAAGAAAGAGAAACACAAAGAAGGAGAAGAGGAACACCACCTGTAAAAAAATAAAATAAAGAGATGGAAGAGGAAGGTTTTTAATCTGAGGACCAATAATATCTCCACAAAAACATTTCACAGATCATATTAACAGTTTCTGCAAGTTTTGGGTAATGTGAATAGACATATTTAAGGCACGTTTGACATCTGGACTTATGAAGAGACTAAAAATGATTTTCATTATCGATTAATCTCCAAAATTGAATATGTAAGAGGGACATCCTGCTGCACACAGGCTCTTTAAAGTGTAAAAGTGTAACTACCATACCACAAATATTGATAGACTTGTCCATTAGTCCATAAGTGATTATTCTTTCTATCCAACAGGTAATCAACATTATAACTTCTGTTCTGCTGCTACTGCAAAAGTATAATTTTCCCTCAAGTAGCATTTGAGCTGCATCTTATTTTAAATGCTGAAATCTGCCAACAAAAAATTATGCAGTGAGACAAATTGACATTTAAGACTTACCAGCAGAGTGGATGAGTGCAGAGCTCTCTGGATCCATTGCCAAGTTTCCCAAAGCTCGGGCTGCTCGGTTCTGTACGGTTTCCAGGGCCACATTTTCCTTCAGGATCTCCACTGAGACAGTCAAGATTTTTTCATGATTACATGTCATTAATTATGAAAATACCAAAGAATATTGCAAAAGTTTAAAAAGTCATCATAAGATCAAATTCCTCATAAGAATGTAAATGATCACTTACCTACAATATTTATTCCATCAAGCTTACGAACCTACGGTGATAGACATTTAAAATGTAAGCAGTTTGCATGGGTGGTTTAATAAATAGAGCGTTCAAACGCTTCTTTATTATTCATTTTATCTCACCTCTATCCGTGTCTCCAGCTCAGTGCAGCAGTTTGCCAGGATGCTCAGAGCCAGGTCCAGTGTTTTCCTGGAGCACTCTGTGCGTTTGAGCAGGTCCAACAGGGGCCGGAGGCCGCCTTGAGTTCTGAATCTGGCAATGCCAGCCTTGTCACCCTTGATGTGCTGTGTCCGGATAGCAACCAGGGCTCGCCACTGAAATATTTTGGACTTCTTGTCCGTTTCTCTGCTTCCGCCTGAGTCAGCCTTGCCATGCCCGTGATGTTCAGTCCCTGATCCAGGTTTGGAAAGGTGAGCCAAGCACCAGGTCAAAGAAGACTCTGGTGATGATGTGTGCCCTTCCCTGGAGGATGCTCGAGATTGTTTCCAGTCACCTTGAACAGGTGATGCAGCCATGGTCCCTCTGCTTGGCAGGCTCAGGGTTCAATTATCTTAATTTTCTTCCTCTCAGTTTAGACAGATATTGTACACACTGCAGAGCATCAATGGACGCTTCCAGTGAAATCATGTGAAATCAAATAACATGTCCTTTCACTTTAAAGTTTAGCTTGTTAACTCAACTGGTGAATGAGTTCATTCACATTTCTTTTCAAAGTTTCAGCAAAAATAACATTCTGGTATGGTCAGAAAACTACAGATACCATGAAAAAGGAAAGTTGTACCACCTGACGTCGCACTCGCTGATGGGAGATGGAGTTCCAACAGCTCCGGTCCACTCCCTTAAAAACAGGCCTACATCGTGATAAGGCCGAACAATCGTTATTCTACGTGACAGACGTGTATTATCTCTATGTAACACATTTTTACACATCAAATGACGGATTAAAGCTCTAATTGATCAATGTTTTGTTACCACTGGCTGGATATTTTTTGTGAAACAAAATGCAATCGCCTGTGTTAGCCGCTAACGCCATCTTTAGCCAAACAACAAAACAGGGGCGGTCGAGGGAGGGAGCAGGGAGTGAAGAGGTGGGCCGGTTAGATATATGCTGGGATTTGTAGTTCAAAATTCACTGTCTTTTACCTCCCATAGTACATTTCCTCCTTTAAAAAAACTACATTCCCCGTGGCAGTGATAAAGAGTACTGTGTATTGAACGATTCGCAGCGTTTAGGGATTGTAGTTTACCTGGTACACGAGAGAACGCAAAAGCCCATTTGTAGCTACTAAAACGGACTACACGTCCCAAGCTGCTAATTGACGTTGTTTTAGTCATCGTTTTACTCGATGCGAGAAAAGAGATGTTGTTAAATTCCACGATAGATACACACGGCTAATAAAGACAAACTTTTGACTGTTATTGTAATGTTTTGACATCATGGAGGTAATCGAGACAATTGTGATACAAAGTACTGAAGTAGAAGGAAAGGAAACGGTCGTGTCCAGCGTGGACACCGATAAAACCAAAGCAGGTTAGTAACGTTACAACCTTAAGTTAAACAGGTTTCATCCAGTCATCGCATGAAGCGAGGAGGGCTGATGAGTGCGCAGTCTCTGCCTATTGCAGTGATTATACTCATAAACCGTGACTCATTGAATTATATGTCGTTTGGTAATTTAGGACCTCAAATATATGTTTCAATCAGACAAGCTCTGTCAAATAAAATGGATTAACTAAAAAACAAAACAGGTAAGAGGTTCAATGCAAGGTAATATAATTTATCAACCAATAACATGATACACCTTTGTTTTTCTCTAGAATTTATATGGACACTGCAGGCTACATGGCACCTTGTCAACACCAGACTTGAAATGGACCAGGCTTTTGACCAGCCTGTATGCAAGAAAAAGAAACTTTGGGAGATGGTGGCAGAGAAAGTAAATACCAAACTGAGGGAGTCAGAGGTCACTGATGTCACTGTGAAGGCGTACGAATGTGACCTCAAGTGGAGAAACATGCTGGCCACGTACAGGAAGAACGCTGAGAGGGCCAAGAGGCTGGGGGTGGCCAGCGTCCACTGGGAGTTCTTCAAGACAATGCACGAGATCTTGGGTAAGAGCAGGGAGGAGATTGAAGCCCAGCGAAGAGCCAAGCTCAATGGCACAAGAGTGGGCAAGGCCATAGCCAGCAAGAGGTTTACCCCTATTCTACCTACACCTCCTGCGACAGCTGCTCCCTGCACTGCCCGGCCTCCACAGGACGTCCTACAGTTGTACATGGAGCTGCAAGAGAGGAAAATGAACATGTGGGCCCAGCAGAAAGCCCTGGAGGAGAGGAAGATAGAGGCTATTAACAACCTGGCCCAGGCCATCTCTAGCCTGGCTCAGAAGAACAACACACAGATGTCAAAGGATGGACAGTAGGCCACATGAAGTGGATCTGAACTTCTGTGTGTTGTTTGCTCGTACCAAAAAACTTTTATGATACTGCACAAGGAAAACAGTTTGAGTGTGTTTTTTATAAAAAAAAATGTAGGCACATTTTTACTATTACACTGAGTTTTAAGAATAGGCCAGTCTGAGTTCAGAAAATGGGTTGTATGAAACACAGACTCACAAACCACACCCTGGCCGGGCAACTTTTGTTTATTCTGCAAGCAGATTACGTGCCTCCTCAAATTTGTCCTTATCTGTTGATGCCCTAATGGATGTAATCATTTCAATCAACCACTTATTTTTATACCAAAAGAGAAGAGTGAATTACCGACTGATTGTTTGATGCAGAGTAAGAAAAACTAAAATATTACTCACAACTAAGGCACCCTACCATCACTGCACTAGTTATTTATAATGTAAAAAAAATTGTGCTGGCCCCAAAAGTAAAAAAAAATAAACAACTGAAATGATCACGACATGATTATGATCATTGTTCAAGGGAAGTCACAGTTGGAATAAAACACATTCACATTTTTCAGTGAAAACAATACAGATACTTATACTGATAATTATTCCTAAGAGGTAAAAAAATAGCATTCTTAGACAAACTAGTAGTGTTAATGTATCAATAATATACACTTACAGTATTAACTTCACCATGTAATTAATACTACCTTTGTGAAAGTTGTGTTTGTCAGCCATGAGGCGGTGGACAGAACATTAGAAAAAACGTCACTGCCCTCCAGTGGTCACAGTGAGGAACTGCAATATTACATTTTTTTCTCGGTTTTATTAATATCTATAATCAACATTAATATATTGATACGCATAGCTGCCGATTACTGTATTAACATACAGTTTTAAAGTTTAACATGGAAATGTTCACACCAGCGTCAAAGTGGAACCAATATACACTCACTTCCGGTCACCACTTTCAAAATAAAATTAGTGATGAACTGGATATAGAAAGTGTATGTCTCTTTGGGCACCCCATAGTTTTTTAAGAGCCTGGAAAAACTGACTAGTCATAAGTTAAGACACTTTTCAGTGGATGTTATTTGTGTTCCTTACCCATATGCTTTATTATGCTACATTAGAGACATGTATTGGCTGTTACATCTTTCAGTGGACAACTGTTACACACCGTGTAAATGCCTTAACAAGAAATATATCCCTGAGTGTTATGTGTGCAGACAGTAGAGACTGTTAAAATAAACCTTTATATTACAAAACTGTACATTTACATCAAGGAACCCAAGTTTCCCACCACACATCATCACATCATGTGCTTCCAGAATCAACGTTTTTAAACAACAAATCTGAGATGACGTTCCGTCTGTGTACACCCTCTTCATCTACTTCCGTCTCTCCCTCTTGGATTATGGCTACCTCTTTCTCAACTTCTCCTTGTACCACTTGTCCCATGTCCAAAAACACATTGTGCAACACACAGGCGGTCAGCACAACAGCTCTGGCTCGATCATAGTTTCCAATATCCAGATACCTGAGCCTTTGAAATCGGGCCCTCAGGTTGGCAACAGCCTGATCCAGGATGTGAAAATGCTCCTCCAGTGTCTGGTTGAAGAGCTCCTCTCTTGGTCCGTGACTTTCTGAGTATGAAGTTAAAATATGAGCAGTGAGTGGGTAACCGGCTCTGGCCACAAGGCAGGAGCTAGAGGGCATCAGTTCAGGATGCTGTTTAAGTTTGTCTCTCAGAGCGACGCCTCTGTCCACGTCTGATCCTTTACTGATTCTGCAGTGTAGGAACCGGCCTTTACGGTCGCATGTGAGCTCAAGGTTTAGCCAGGAGTCAGGATGGGCCTCCTTCTTCATCCTCTTCACCTCAGGCACTGTGCTCTCCACATCATATTTCCCTATAGGCAAACGGATAGGGATGCGGGTGTGTCCCAACACTCCCAGGACCTGAGGGACACCTTCTTGCTCCTCCTGCTCCTTCTCACGACTACAAAGTGGGAAAAGGGCCTCTACAGCCTCTTTGCCTATAGAATAGAGAGGAAGTACCCACACCATTATTATTTTCAAACTCTTTTTTTTTGCACTCAAATCACTGACAAAATTGTAATGATCATGTCCCAAAAACAAGACTGTGAACCCACCGACTGGCCACCTGATGTGCCTCTCTTCCAGCGTGTTGATGCGCTCACAGAAAGAAAAGAAGATCCTGTGGATGTTTCCTTTCTCCAGGTGGAAGCGGCGGGACACAGAGCGGTAGCTGATGCGCTCGGAGAGCAGAGTGAGGGACAGCAGGACAGTGTGGGACAAAGACAAGCGAGCCCGTCCGGCCATTCGGGCCCTGGATTTGGAGCTTTGAAGCATGTCTGTGATGTACTGATGGGGGGGGGATTATGTTACAGTAGCCAACATCAGTCTGACAGTAGATTTAACCCTTGTGTTGTCCTTCGGGTCCCAGTGACCCGAAGGACAACACAAGGATTATGTACTTCCCTTTACTTTGTTGAGAATTGCTCTCTAAACCCTGTTTCTTGTAAAGTAAGTAAGTAAAGTTGATTTCTAGAACACATTTAAACACAGTTTAATCTGACCAAAATGCTGTACAAACAAGAACTAAGGTGCTGTATTAACCCTTGTTTAGAGAGCAATTCTCAACAAAGTAAACGGAAGTACATAATCCTTGTGTTGTCCGACAACACAAGGGTTAATATGTTTTTCAGGTGATTCCATTTATCATGGTTACAACAAAGAGTATTTCACAGGGGTGACAGCAGAAAAAATAGAGGAGCGCTCAATTTATCTCAAATATATTGGTTACTTTCATGATTGGATCAACATTCAGAACAAGGCACAGCTAGAAAAAAAAACACTGGACAAAGGTAGAAATGTTCAAATTTGGTCTGAAGTGGGATAAAAAAGTTTAAGATTTTAAGGTGATGAAATGTACACGTTCAGAGAGAGAGAGATGCAGGTGGTATATATATATATATAAATGCATATAGCCTACTGTAGCTCCAACCTTGGGAGGGATTTTGTTGTCTACCCGTATTCTGTGATTGTCTAACTAACATATCCCTCAACTAGTAATGTACCAAAGAAAAAAAACTTTAAAATATCCTATTGTTACTTTGCACTGCAGATAAGTACAATTATCTTACACCCTTTGACAGATTTGTAAATTTATTTTAAGAACAGTTAGCAGTCTCAGTGAGCACCGTTTGACCAGATCACCATAGACAGACCGATACCTTGACTGCAGCACCGTCTACAGTATCCAACAGTTCTCGGGGCGCTGGTACCTCATCCTCCGGGGAACTGCTGGATGTTGTCGTCTGTAAAACCTGGGGCTGCACATTAGCTTGGCTCTGCAGTAACTGTACACATATAGGAGGAGGAGGAGGAGGAGGAGGCGGCGGCTGAGTTTTAAGTTTAGCTATCAGGTCAGCCTCCAGGATCTCTTCCACCGCCTGGTCCAGTCGCTGCTCCAGCTCGCCAGGAGACAGGGGCTGCCACTCCCGCTCCACCATGTCCAGCACGGACCTGCCCGCTGATAAAACATACTCATTGACGTCCATTTGTCAATCTGTCAAGTTCGCTAAGTCTGTGTTAAGCCAGGGGGGGTCATCATTTCTTTATCCATGGAGCAGAACCGTTAAACGAACAGTGTTTTGTAGCTGCATAAGGAGGCATCGCGAATTTGTCGATGCTAGCAAAATGTTAAGCTAGCCTGCTGGCTAACGTAGGCTGCCTTCAAGTGCTGTCGGAAAATGTATTATTTTTAGAACATCGAGCACAACCTACGTCAACGTTTGCAGTTTGAAGTGGTGTTTTGTGGCTATTTGACGTAGGTTAAGCGTCAATTTCCACTAAATAAGTCAATATTGAGTTTAGAGCGGAAACATCTCGTAACTGGTCATTTTTCAAGCAAAAATGCCAAACTTCCTCTGGTTTCAGCCTGACAATTTTGAGAATTTGTTGCGTATCTCGGTTTTATATGGTTGGAAATTTAATATATTTTGGTTGTTGTTGGTTTGGTTTGGATATTGTGATGGGCATTTATCAATATTTTATTGACCATTTGATTGATTGAGAAAACAATCAGCACATTAAGCCTTATATCTTTAGTTGCAGTCCTTTAATCTTTACACGTCGCTGTTTTTGTTGTCGTCGCTAGTTCTTTTTTATTATAATATATAAATAAGATGATAAACATGAGCAGAACCACACATTGTTGCCTTATAAATGTAAAGGTCTCCATCATCTACTGTATAAAAATAGGTCTCAACACACCCCAGTAATAGTCAAGACGTCCATTATGTTTGGTTGCATTGCTGCTCCCCTCATTCTGGAATACACTTATGTGCTAGCTTATGTTATTCTATATTTGCACTTACACAGACACACACATATACACATATATACATATATATGTATGTATATATACATATATATATACATATATATATACACACATACATACACACACACATATATAAATAAAAAAATAAATAATCAGCTGCTGTTTACAAATGCAATGCAAAATCAATAGATTTTAAGTGTGCACACAATACAATATTGTTTAATACATCATCTTCTACCTTTGACTACATATGCATACAAAAACACCACAGTGCACAGGGGTGAAAAACAGTTGTTTTAATGTTAAATCAGTTAGAAGTGCAACTTTGATCATGTTTAACAGCCTCAATTTGCAAATGTTAATGTCAACTATTTCATTCAACACCCCCAGGTCAGAATATACTTTCCTGTTGTAACTAATGGAGGGTTTAAGTTTTTGAATTTCTAGATCATGAGACCTAGTGTTATACTTTAGTTTGACGTGCAGAGGAGTTCATTTCTAATTCACCTTTTAATTTCAGGAAAACAATGTATTAACAGGATATAATACAACACAAGTTGCAGAATGAACTCAACCAAAATGGGCAGTGATTTTGGACAATGGAGAGTTAAAAAAAAATGTGCAGCCCACTACTCACAGGCACGGTTCATAACTTAATACATGACATACAGTTTAGGTTTACTAGAAACTATTAGCCCCACTGATTCAAGTCAAGATCTCATCAACATCTCCAAGATGTCATTGGCTACAATCAAACACTGGAGAGGAAAGTTGGCTTGTCCCCACCTTTGTTAGTAATGTAAAAAATAATCAATAATCACTATTAATACATTTTTGATTGCTGCTCTGCCTGTCGGACATTAACTTTCAACACCAGGTCCACGCCAGCGTTACATGTGTTGTAGATACCCACAACTGAGCACATTCAGTCTCAGTAACTTCTGTGAGCAGCTACAGTAGGAAAACTACAACTACTGCTAGGTCAAGTACCAAGAAATGTTCATCTTAATGCCAGATCTCCTGCCAACAAGTGAATCTATTTTATTTCAGATTCATATTGTTCAAAAGTTTTTGAAATACAGATAGTAACTTAGAAATTCACAAACTCCTAGCTATTGTCGCAACACATATCCAGGCCAAAGACCAAAAACATGTTAAATCCTAGTAATAGTTTAATAAAGAAACACACAAACATAAAAGCCTAAAAATGTCACACCTTATCGACTCCCACGTTTAAGCCAAGCAAAATAAAAAACAAGTAAGGCAGCAATAACCTTACCCTAAATAAAGACTAGAATTAATTAAATACGAGGTACAATTTTTCATGTTCAGCCGTTACCAATCCCATGGCTGACTGACAGTGTTGTGACAAGTCCGTCAGGTATCTCTGAAGGGTCTTGTGTGAAATTTTTAATTTATCTAGCATGCGTTCACTGATTTCAGGACAAATGAACCACTCTGAAGCACCCGCCCTCACATTTACAACAAGGAGAGTACATGTTTGTAATTGTTTGTACCCAGCTGAAGATCTGTCCTCGGCAAGGTAAAACTCCACCACGGAGGCATCACTTCCCAAATTTTAACCCCTCCCTCCCCCCGTGCATCCTCCCTCTGACCCGCTGTGCGTCCCTCTCGTTTCCCTGCCCCCTCCCTCACTGTACAGCCTGCTCGTTGGCTGTGCTGCCCGAGTCCTGGGGCTTCATGACGTCAGGGAGCTCTGGGGGAGTGGAGAAAGGCTCGACCCTCAGCTGCTCAAATGAATCATCTGAGAGAATGACAGAAAGTGAAACAGTGAAAAGAGAAGGAGAGAAGATACATAAAGTAAATCAGAGCAGAAAATCAGAGCTACTACCATTCAAAACAACTTGCTCAGTTCAGACTGGACTAAATGGATGGTGCTATGACTACACCTCAAACTGAAAATAGTCTAATACGGAGTAGATTTAGGAATGAACTACTTACCACTCAGGCGGAAGGATAATCCCACTGTGGCTGGGGCCTGAGGTCGGGCTGTTTGATTTGTAAAGCCACAATTTCCGAGAGTTTGACCGTCATTAAGCATCACATCATCCTGGTTAAGAAAAGGAAAAAAAAAAAATATAGAAATAAGGATAAAAGTCGTGTATAGTCAGTTGTTCATTCACTACATTTTTATTTGTTATGTTACATCAGCATTTTCAGGTGTCTGAAGAGGTTTAGGAGACCACGTAGCAAATGCAGTGAAGGAGGACCCATCAATTTCACAAAATGCTCTGTTGTGAAAACTACTTGCATTGCTTTAAGCCCACAAGTTTGTATTTAGTATAATTTACATTTCAAGATAGAAGCTGGAAGAATCCTGTAACTATTGTAAATCAAGTAAAAGTCGTCCAAACTTTGCATTTGAACACCGATAGAGGTGGGTGAAGGTTACACACACACACACACACACACACACACACACACACACACACACACACACACACACACACACACACACACACACACACACACACACACACACACACACACACACACACACACACACGGTCTTCAATTTGCTTGTTTGGGTCTGTCCAAAATTCAGAAACCTAGATTCAATTTACTGTCATATATAACAAAGACAAGCAGTAAATCCTCACATTCGAGAAGCTGAAACAAGCCTTGAAAATTTACAATTTATCATCAATAGCTTCCAATTAATTGTTGACCTAATCGTTGCATCTCCAAACAAAGACAAATTCATATAATTTCATGGTATATATATATTTTCATATCGCTTACCCCGACATTTACCTTAATCAGGCAGTGCTAAACCATGAATTTAGATTATAATATTGCTCAAAACACTGCTCAGGTGGGTATGAGCAACAATGACAACAAACCAAGAAGCTGTTAGCTATATGTATGTGGTCCACTAAGTGGTCATTACACTACGTAATCAGGCAATTACTTTACCTTGTAAAGTCTCTGATCTTCAGGTGGTCTCTTTAAAATGCCTTCAACAATGCGCTTCAGTTCATAGACTGTGGTAGACTCTTTGGCATCTGTGAAGATGGTTGTCTTGTGACGTCGGATCATTAGAAACACATCCTGAAGTGAGATCAAGTGACAGAGGAAAGAGTGGAAATGAGACACTGATGATTCCCAAGAACATTCACTTCACAAAAACTTCATTGTTAACCTTGTAAATGCCGTTTTCTCAAACAGGAGGAAGCTGTAAATCTCTGGAGGCACAATTCACCCTGAAACAATTCAGTCATGTTTTAATCAGGTTCCTCCAAAGCTAGAAAAACAACCAAGACTTCAGTTAGATATACAGTAGGTCTCATCTATAATAGCACCCTGTTGTCTATTTCAAACCCACAAGCCCCACTCACTCAATCTAGCCATTACTGGTCGTCTCAATGGTGAAACCTCCATAAAGTGTTGCAATCAGCAGATATAAGCTTTACCATTTGCAGAGTGGGGGAAGAAGTATTCAGATCCCTTATTTAAGTAAACGTACTAATACCAAAATGTGAACCTACTTCACTACATGTAAAAGTCCTGTCCTTAAAACCTTACCTAAAATGGTAATTTCAGGTGTTTTTTTTTTCTCAACCTGGAACCTATTTTCCCCATGGATTGATGTCTAAGTTACTAATGTAAACAAAAATATTTGAAACTGGTCCAGTATTGAGTGAGAAAGCTGTAACTGGCAGCCACAAACTGGGCTGCAATGTAATCCTATAGGGCAAATCGTCAACTGTATCCACTAAATCTGCGGTTTTTGCCACTGACATGCTCAGATTATTATTCTAAGTGTCTGACAACATTATGGAAATGATCCCTACATAGACAGACATTTTGTTAAAGAGTAAGATCCCTTTTGTTTAAACAGAAACTGCTCAAAAGTCGCTATCGCCAAACCCACCAGATTCTATTTAAATAAACCATACTTTTAGCATGTATAGAGCCAGCATATTTTCACATGTAAATGGGTGAATTAAGAGTTAATTTCAAGTATTTTATGTTGAAATAATTACTGTTTATTTAAATGGAGTCTGGTGGGTTTGGCCGATAGCAATTTCTGGGATGTTTCATGTTAAACAAGAAGGATCTTACTCTTTAAAGATCCAATGTGTAGGAATTTCTCCCACCAAGTGTTGAGAACATATAATCGCAATCAACTCTCTCGCAACACGCAGTTCAAAGTACGTATTACAGCTACGGTAGCCTTCACGCTTCAAAAAGCCAGTCTCTTGCTCTTTTCAATATCCTTTTTCTGGGTGAAGAAGACTCCTGTTCCTGAAATTTGGACTTTGAATAAGTGTGGTCCTCCATGTTTCCTTTTTCAAACTTGCCGGGGCCAGGAAGTTACGATACCCATTAGTAGCACCTGTGAGTTTATTATGTGACAGCGAAAACGCGAAAGGCGGAGCAGTATGTTCTGTATGTCCCTTACCGGCTAACGTATTTCAAGATGGCGCATGAATATGGAGCGTCTACCCCAGTCCATGCGAACGCAAATGTAAAATTGCAAGCCAATAGGAATACTTGGAATTGATGGTGGTGGTAAATACTCATGAAAAAGGACTAGTTTGTGAATGGGCAACACAGATTTTGATAATGAACAACTAAACACATTACACACTGGACCTTTAACAAAAAGGTTGACCTCTGTAGGGATTCTTTCCATAATGTTGTTAGACACTTAGAATAATAATCTGAGCATATTGGTCAAACAAGAATTTTTTTGTGGACGTAAATTGAAGGTGCGCAAATGCCCAATAATGTAACATCGTAGCTTGTTATGCGCTGCCGACGGCAGCAGTCTCATTTAATACTGGACCAGTTTCGGCTGAAAAACGAAGTTACCCTTAAGCAAAAGTATGTAAGCATTATCAGCAACATTTACTTTATGTATCAGTGTTTTACTATTATATATGATGCATCTGGAATATTATTACTGCTGCATTAATGTACATGTTGCATTTTACTGCTGTAGATGTTTAAGGTTGAGCTAATTTTAACTCCTTTACATATACTGTAAGATCATACGTTTGTAGCGTCGATGTCCTGTAAGAATCACGTATCTCTAAAAAGTCAACTTTTCATGAGCTCAGAAAAACAGCCGTTTTCAGTTTTGTGACAATGCATTTTCCAGCTAATCCAAGGGAGTGTTTGAAGAGTTAATCTATCTGAAATAAATTTCTCAATACAAACTAACACTTCATCGGTCAGTTTATCAGAAACACTCAAAATCAACACATCTGGACATACGTGATTTTCACTGGACAGGGTGTGTATGGAAATTTGTAATCTGAAAAGTAAATAAAGCGTTCAGAAAAATGTAGTAGAAAAAAAAATGTAAATACTCAAGTGAAGTACCTCGAATTTGGACTCAAGTACAGTACTTGAGTATATGTACTAGTTACATTCCACCACTGTATTTGCAAATGTTCACTAATTAAAACAAATGCATGGGGGTAGTAATGTGCAACTTATTGTGGATGGGTTTTGAACATTACAGTATACTGAGCCACCGCACAAAAGGATGTCCAAGCAAAATCCCGACACAAACTTATTCATATGTTTGAATATCTCATGACAATACAAACTAACAATATGACATATATAAAGTCAACTGAAACACTTAGTTTAGGTTATGTTAGATTAAGGTGCATTTAATTAAACGGGCCGTGATAACCACTGCTGGTAAAAGATAAAGCAGCACGTTAGGTGAGGTTAGTACTTGTTTGTGTACGTCAACTGCCTGCAACGTTACTAGCCAGGTTATAACTCTGCGGGGGTTAAGCTGTGTGGCAGCAGCACTGGTGGTGAAGCTGGCAGTGGCAGTATATTTTGGCGAGTTAGCTGATAAGCCGGTTAGGTTTAAACCAAAAGACACCTCTACTCCATAACGTCACACCAAGGCGTTTAAAGTCACACGGTGCGGCAGCTGCTAGATAGCATCATGACGAGCTAGCTTAGCTGTGGCTACTAGCTAAGGTAGTCGTTATTAAAACAGCTACTAACGTTAGCTGGAGTAGCTTCCTCAATAGACTGTCCCCTCTTAAGATATCACCTACTAAACACACTTCATACATATAACTGTTAGCACCAAGTGTTTGTATCTATGATGTTTTTTTTAGATAATAACGTTAGCACATAGACGTTAGCCGAGCCACAGCAGCTGCTGACAACTTTAGCTAGTTAGCCGCTTTACGGATAGCTAGGCAAAGTTTGCTGGTTGAGCTGTCACTCATACAAAACAATGTTAATTTATACGCCCTTTCGTCTAGACCCTTGTCTATTAATCCTGCTATCGATCCGAGCATTATAAAGCAATGTCCAGCTAGCATGAGCTACTGAGCTAGCTAGCTACTGTGTTGACGTTAACCAACGTGGGGAAGCTAACCCATGTTAGCAAGGGTTAGCTAAACAAAGGCATCAGCTTTTGGATGATCGTTTGTTTGTGACAAGCTCGGTTCAGCTACTTAGCTAACGTTAAAGCATACATTTTAACGCGTAGATAATGACTTAATGATTAATTCAAGTAACGTTTGGCTAGTTAACAGGCCTTTACGTTTTGAGGTGTATCTGTTTTCCTCACTCACCATTTCTTGCGGTTGGTTGCACACAGAAAATAAAACGCCCACCACACAAAAACAACAAAAACCACCACCCCCCCAAAAAACCAAAAAACGACACCCCCACCCCTTTTTTTTTTTTCCACGCACGATTCTAATGGCAAAATTGCCACCGGCCGAAAATTGCCATCTGTGGCAAGGGTTACACAGTCCATTGTCTTTTCAATATATTTACTTTCATTTTTTTTTGGCACTCCATTTCATTTTTTTTTTTTTTTTACTTTTTTTTTTACACACACACACACACACACACACACACACACACACACACACACACACACACACACACACACACTCTCTCTATCCTTCTTCCCATGGTCTTGCATATACTGTATGTGATGTTCACACTATAGGCCTATAATTATATGGACTGGTAGGGTACCTGAAATGTTTTTTTTCTTTATAGTTAAAACTACTTTTAAAATGTCTCTCATGTGTTTGAAAGTACACCTGAAATTCTCTAATTATGATACGATTTTCATACGGACCCGTTCATGTGAATGCGTTGAAGTCTCACAGCTTTAGGTTGCAGCTAAATATACCAGCACAATTCAACAAATAATGTATTTGTTAAAGTATTATGTTTTTTCAAGTAACTTCATTACTCACTTTGAATTAAGCAGCAGTACAGCTCTGTAGGATCAAAGCCCCTTTAATACACTAAACAGAGCTTCATCATCAGACCAACCATGGCTAGACCAACCATAAACCTTCATCATGTCTCCCCTCCCTGGTGAAACAAACAGGTCTTTCTTTTTACTGGTTGGTTCTTATATGTGGGAGGACTTCCTTTCCTCCTCTCAGCCTGATAGCAGCTGTCACCGCAGTGAGTGGGACAGCAGCTGAGAAAAAAAAATCAAGCAAGGTGCCACAAGCTGTGAAAGATCAGGGTTTGTTTTTCATGTTATGATGTTTACAGCATTGTGGCTTGGTTGGCTGGTCAGCAGTCGCAACAAAATATGTGATACAGAAAGAGATTTTAAAAAACACCTAAAAAGTTACACATATATATACACACACTTGTCATAATATTTCTAAATGGTTATTAGAATTAGAATATATATATACACACACACACAGTATATATAATACTGTATGTACCAAAACTGTCCATTTAGGAAGTGCATTGTAGAACTTGTGTCCCTTGAGACATGCTCATGAAACGCAGCTGTTTTTGTTTTGTTTTTTACAAATGATTTCCAATTAGTGTATTTTTTTTTTTTTTACCAAAACACTAATCTGTAAACCAAGAGGTTCCAATTTATCTTTGCATAACTTGAACTTGCATGTGATGTAGATGAAACTCAGACATAACGGATGTGATTCTTATGTTGCAGATGACATACACATACTACATACTGCATTTGTTAAAAGTTAACACGTTAAAATGGTTTTAAGTTGAGTCATGGTGTTGACAATATGTACTGCTGATAAAGGATTTAATTTTGAAAATGCATTGATCATTGGAGTATTTTGTAGTCTCATTTTGAATAATGATAATAATAATAACAATGTATACATAATCAAAACAGTTCTTATTTAAAGCAAGTTTATTTAAATGTTTTACATTTTATATACACATTAAACAACAATCAGGCACAGCAGCCTTAAATTTGCCAACTGAAATGTTTGGACTACAGCTGACTTACAGTCAAGAAATACCACTTATGGCATTGTAAACAGGAGGCCAACTTACAAAATGTGTTATCTATGAGACTCATATGGCTCAAGCCTAAATTAACATCACCTTTCTAAACTTTTGGCCATGACTTGGACTGTAAAAGACTTGTATTTAGTTGGTCATGACTTGACCCCTTGGCTTCCCCTCTCATACCAAACTGCTCGCTTGGTCATTCTGCTACATTTTTAAAGCATTTATAAGGCAATTCCTTTTTTATACATCTGAAATAAAATATTACATCCAAAAATATGATACAAGACTAAACATGGCCTTCCACTTAGCTGATGGACAAACAATGGGTCAAAGCCAAAATATACTTGAACAGGATGAAAACGTCATTGAGACGAATTCCAGCACTTTTCCATGACATCCTTCCATACTTCCCATAACCGAAAAATACTGGTTTGTTAATAAAACCAAGCCCAGTTCACTTCCACATCAATTGACCTGAAAAATTAAAATACAGAGTGTCACGTGACCATTGTTTTCAAATGGAGAAAATATTTTTTTTTTTCATAAATTCCATGACCCCAGAAAAACGTAATTATTATATTAAATTATATATTGGCACAAAAATATATTCAACTCACCAAATACACTTCAAATATCTATTTAACCACGAATGCACACTCTCGGATCTTGGAATAAGCATACTGTGGAACAGAGAGGCAAGAACACAAGAGTCATTTTACAGTATATATACTGTATGTACATAATGAATGAGAAAGTGTGTCCAAACTTTTGACTAACACACACACAGAGATCAAAACTCAAATGTTCAAAACCCACACTTACATTCAGTTCTCTGGGGGATTGGATGGGCTCCAGTCCCTTACAGCACAGCACTGAAAAGGGCCTTTTCTTAGTCTTTGAGTGCTCTCTGAAACACAGACTGAAAACCTTGGCAGGCAAGTAGACATCCCAGTCAGCTGCATGCTCCTCTATTAGATCACTTACCATCCTGTTGGGGAGAACATTGAACATGAGAACATTTTCAATTATAGGTGTATCCTTAATGTATTTATCAGTTTAAAAGAAAAAATTCACAGGATACATTTGCGCACTGCTGAGAAGAGCTACAATATCAGTTTTGTCGAAACTTTTCTCTGTGCTCCTTTCTTGATTTACTGTGTTTTTCTATATTCCTCTCTATATTCCTCTGGCTAGCTGGCCAACAACACCAATTGGTTGGAGCTGGGAGATGCATCAATGCAATACAGATATAGTAATATGTGAATAAATATTGTCTGCAATGTTAACATTGCACTGGTAAGTACAGACCTGTCAATTAGCTGCTGTGTGATCAAATCCAAGGTGCCCGTCTGCTGATGATAGACGACAAGAGTGACGGTGACCTTCAGCTGATCTTTCAGTTCTCTGTTGATCTAGCATGGATACATTCACACATTATATCTACGTAAAAACGCTGGCTGATTAGGACACAATATTACACCAATATTTTATTATAAAACAAAATGTGTGGCACGCTACAATCCCACTCACATATGTTACTCAGAGGAATGGTCTTTCTTTAGTCTTTCTGAAAACTCCTACGGTTTTCTGCCAATATTCTGAGCAACATGGATGTCTACTATTGTGCTGGATAGTCAAATAAATCCGAGCACATGGTTATTTTAACCAAGATAAAATGACAATAATTTTGTTAACAACAACAAATCCTATGCTGCATTCACATTAAATGGGATGGTAGAAATGGTAAAGATCACATGTTAACAACTTGTGGATGTTCAGAACAACAGAGTTGCAGAGTCTTGTGAGGGTTATACATACTGTGCATGGACAATATATCACTAATATCTCTTACAATAGGTTACATCTTTGTTTGTTTGGTTTTCAGGAATGTCTGTATTAAAAGTGGGATATGTCTGATTACAACTTTGAATGTTAATGTAAGAGCTATTACAAGTGAATACATTTCATTAACTTAACAATATCTCTCTATAACAATATGAGCAGTTCAAGCAACATTGCACTCACTTTGTGGACTATGTCATGAGGCAGTCTAGAGAGGATTCTTAATGGGTATCCAAAGTGGGCGATGATGTCCACGATGTGCTTCGCCACATCTGGAGGGAGACACGACTGCATAGGCACAGCTTCCACCCACTTGGAGTAGTAGTCGGTCACAGTCAAGATGTATTTGTGTCCGTTCAGTGTTTGAGGCAGCGGTCCTCTGACATCCAGGCCAAGCCACTGCCACGGCTCTTTCACCTGCCATCACAACATCACATCATGCATAAATACAATGTGATGGCAGCATAATCCCAATCACTTTAGTCTGTATTTAATGTTGCAATACATTCCGGTAATCATGTTGTAACTTGCCTCTATCACCTTTTCGTGATCTTCACAGTCTGTCTGTGAACGTTACAGACGGACAGTTGATTTAAAATGATTCATAATATAGAAGTCAGAGTATGAAATACAAAATAATGTGATATTAAATCATGAGGACTACTTACACTCAAGTTATCATCTGGAGCCCACAGAATATCCTGTTGGTGCATGTGAAAAATACACAAACAAACTGGATATAATTATAAAAAACAGTATTTGATAATAAACTGCAATAACGAAGGTAAAACTCTGACAACAAAAAGCTTTTGATTTGCCTAATATCATATCATACGTGCTGCCACAATTTAAAGGAACATGATGAGACCATCAAGTTCTCAAAACACTGATTAGTTATCTTACTATAATATATATATATATATATATATATATATATATATATATATATATATATATATATATATATATATATATATACACAGTACAGGCCAAAAGTATGGACACACCTTCTCATTCAATGCATTTTTTTATTTATTTTCATGACTATTTACATTGTAGATTCTCACTGAAGGCATCAAAACTATGAATGAACACATATGGAATTATGTACTTAACAAAAAAAGTGTGAAATAACTGAAAACATGTCTTATATTTTAGATTCTTCAAAGTAGCCACCCTTTGCTTTTTTTATTAATAAAAGGGAAAAAATCCACTAATTAACCCTGACAAAGCACACCTGTGAAGTGAAAACCATTTCAGATGACTACCTCATGAAGCTCATTGAGAGAACACCAAGGGTTTGCAGCGCTATCAAAAAAGCAAAGGGTGGCTACTTTGAGGAATCTAAAATATAATACATGTTTTCAGTTATTTCACACTTTTTGTTAAATACATAATTCATATATAGTTCTATTACAAATAGTCACTTAAATACGCTACTATCACACACACACACCTCTTACCCGTGGTACACAGTAATCTCCATGGAAAAAATGTGGAAAGGAATCTATCTTCATGAGCCCTTCATCTACTATAATCCTCCATTTGTCATCTGACTTCTTTGGGTCTTTGTCTCTGAACAGAAAACCAGAAAAAGTCAACACATTAAAGAGGCAACAATCCAAATGGGTACAAAATGATATAACTGAAACAATTGATCAATTATTCAATTATACCATTTTGATAATTGATCAAATGTTTTAGTGATTTTTCAAGCAGAAATACCAAATATTCTCTAGTTACACGTCCTAAAAACATATGCTGCTTTTTTTTGTTTTTCATGTTATTAAACTGATTTATTCTGGATTTTGGACAAAACAAGAAATTTAAAGATGCCATCCTGGACTAATTTTTTTAAACACTTTCTGACATTTGATAGACAAAATGATTAATCAGGAGAACACTGGGCAGATTAATTGATAATGAAGATAATCATTACTTGCAAACCTAATTTATAAATTTCCTCTTGGCTTCTGATGCAATCACACAAATGCTAGAAAAGGACCAACTTTTTTGGTAAGAGGTGCAGTAAATTCTGTCTAGCCTAGTAGCTGGATAACTGTCTCACTTTAGCAGCTCTAAAGAAACTGGTTAGTCAGAGGATAAATGCCCTCTCTCTCTCGTGAATCCTCTGTTGTCTTTACAGGCCTCTCCATGCAGTAAACCTGTCAAAACTCAATGAGTGCACACAAACACATCTGCATGACATGTTTATGTCTCAGGGCTTGCAAAAGTAAGCTTGCAGGCATGAAACTGAAACTTACACAAATTAAAAAAAACAAAGTTTTGAGGCAGAAGTGTATATGTCAGAATTAAAACATTCAGTCTTTAAACATTAAGAACTGTATCTTTAAGAAAATACTTTTTAATAATAATATTCCAGACCATTAAACCACGAGCAGAGTGACAAAAGAATCATAGACTGAAACTTAATTGACAGTAGATTTATGCATTTACATCCACATATTACTTCTCACAGTGGTTGTTAAGAGAACTTTCTAATTATGACATATCTTGTTTTCAGATCCTCTGCCAATCTGAGTAATTGCAAAACAACAATTCGGGAAGAAATGGCCATCTGGAATGAAGAAACCGAAGAACAACTGATCAGCATGTTCAAGAGAAGCTAGCTCTGTACGACATTACATAGAAACTTTATGCCAACAGAGTGAGAAAAACAGAACTGTGGACAGGTAGGAAAGCAAAAATACAATAAAAACAGTGGAGGGTTAAGACTTCTGTGTCTATAGTAACATACCCAGCATGCTCTTCTTCTGTCTGGCTGGGTTCTTTGTTCTGGACTCTTCTCTTTGCTGTGGCAGGAGTGGTTGTTTGAGACTGGGCTGGAATCACCTTTGAGGCTTTAACATCAGGTGGCTGGGTTCACAATACAGAGAAACAACACACACTGTGTTCAGAAATTTGTACTGATTGTGATTATAAGCTTTTAATATAATGACTTTAGTGTGCTAAAGTGAAGTAAAGACAGAATGTAATAATCTTGATTTTTAATCCCAATCCAAGAGAGCTCCATCAGAGAGGACTAACAAACTTGCTAAAATGACAACAATGACTACTGAATCACAGAATTTTAACAGTTAAATGACAATATAATAGGCTCTCACCTTGTATCTTTTATTTCTTGGGTTGCTGGAAGGCTACATCAGGTGGACAGAGATAGAGAATTATCAGAAACAGATGAAGAGGATTTCTTTTCATGAAGCTGCTGGCCTATTGAAAGGTTTTACTGTTTTGTTCTGAAACTACTTTTTCACTCAATGAGGCAGCTGATGTTTTATTTTTTTACATGATCCACTGATACGCAATAACTACATACAAACCATTCTTTTCTGTACATCGCCAGGGGATGAAAATATGGTGGGAACTGCATCTTCTCGAAGTTTCACACATTTGCCTGTTCTATCAATGCACTGTTCTTCGAAATGATTGATGCACAGCGCAGAGAAGCGAGATGGAGTCCAATCCTTCCACTTCATGTTGATAAGCCATTTCTTGAGTTTTTTGGGATTGTACAAGGGAAACCTGTAGTAGCACACAACTCATTAAAACAGTCCTGATCCAGAAATACAACACTGAACTCCATTTAAAAGTCAGTAATGTTTGCCTATTAGCTCTCATTGGCAAAAAGTTCTTCATAGTAAAACATTACTTAAGGCTTTTTCTAAAATGGAAGGAAGCAGGTACGGTATAATATTGTGTGTGTGTGTGTGTGTGTGTGTGTGTATATATATATATATATATATATATATATATATATATATATATATATATATATATATATATATATAGTTTATTTCTGTCATGATGGATGTAAACAAAATACATCCAAAATAATTTTGTAAAACACTGTTGCAAAGTGATGAACATGTTTTGTTAAGGTATGTCTGGATCAAAGCGCATTCCGTCCAATAAATCATATTTATACACTTGTATGAGAGGGTATAATATGTTTGACTGCACTGATCATTCATTTCAAAGTTATTTCACCCCTTCGATCATGCCTGCATTGTTTTCCGACAGCGCTAAATCTGATGGAAACAGCTGAGCTGAAGTGAATTTTAGCTGCATGTCTGCCTCCAGTCTCAACTCTTGCAATGGTATAAAGCGAAGATAAACAGCAAACTGAGAAGCTGGAAGCAGGCAATGTTTGGCATTTTTTCTTGAAAAATTACTTAAAACGATTATTAAAAAAAAAAATAGTTGCCTGAAGCAAGTTAGGCTCACCCTATATCCTTTTTTAAAATTCATGCTAATGTTTATGTTAGCTAGCTAGCTTGACTATTCAGAAATCGGCCGTTTATTGTTTACGAGTAACACATGTTAATACTCACTTAAAATACTTCACATCTGACTCGCTGGAGTTTTCGCAGTTGTAGGCACATTTATATCTTCCCATTTATTACACAATTTCGTTTAATTTACGAACAAACGAACTGATTTTGTGTCTAAGAGATGAGTTGTTTGAGTGACCAGCAATAATAAAGCTGCAACATCCGGTCAGTATTTCCAAAATAATACCCTCATATGCTTGAAAACCTTTGGAGTAACAACAAGCCATAGACTAAATCTTAAAATAATTACATGGTATTCAACAGCATATAAACGTATATTTTTACTTGTCTTGCATCAAACACTGTTGTATTAGTCAACGGCATTTATTGGTTAATTAGCGACACAAGCCTTTATTTCCACACCAACGGATGTTGTTTCTTCTTCGTGACATAATAATTGCACATAAACGCCACCGTATGGACAAAAGATAGAAGGGCACTCAGTAATACCAAAGCCGGTCTACGGATATATTAGAAGTTCTTTGGTAATACTTTATTTTTATGACGTGTACATGTTATTATACATCAGTGGTGTACACAGGTAAATGAAATGTCTTTTACATTCAAAAAGAAAACGTCACTTCAATTAACATTTGCTCACTGACCAAAATATTCCTGTACAAATATATTTTTTTCAAACACACTGAGATTTAAAAACTGAATAAATCAAACAAGGGTTAGTTAAAAAAAAATATAATGGTCTAACATTTGATATAAACAATGTGAAATGGCTGAAGATGTCTCAAAGCTCAGATGCTTTTTATCTTCCACTCAACCCTCCACTCATCCCAGTCCAGTAGAGTTCGTTTTATGTCCCATCCTGCAGCTTCCACACCTGGAATTGATAATAGTAAAAAATTACGTTTTCTATGGGTAAAAAAAATATACAAAATAAAGTTGTTTTTTATAGGTTAAAAACAGCTTTGTGTGTACTCACCTTTAAGAAATGGATTGAAAATTGTGTCCAACAACTTGTGAGTCTCGTGTACCATTTCCCAGTTCCCTTCAAAAACATAAAAGCGTGTTATAGAGAGAAAGCAATTCTATTAATGTAAAGTACGAAATGAGTGGAGGTAAAAGCTCACTTTGCTGTTGTTGTGTAGGATGTTCTCTGGAAGTTGGAGGGCTCAACATGCTGCTGAGCAAAACAGCTTGGCACATTGCTCTGATTTCATCATGTACTGATGCTTCTGGTCCCAAACAAACACATACGCAGCCTGAGATAAACACAGCTGAGTTAAAAAACATACAGTGTATGTTATATGGCTCTTAAACACATTGTTGTTCTGTGGAGGCAGATGAAAGATGACATACCATTTTGTACCCCCAATAGGTACGGCATGTTGTTTTCCTTCAAAGCCAAATTCAGTTCCTCTGGGCTACAAAATAATAAGCAAAATTATATTAAACTGTGTTAAACTTTTATTGTGTGTAATTTTCCATCATATAAACAAAACATTAAATTACCTTTGTACAACTTCCTGTAGCCGCACTCCAAGTTTGATTGGCACAGTTTTCCTAAACTCTGGGGGGAAAAAAAACGAAGAATTAACATATCAAATATCAACATAAACTGTGTCTCAACGCAGCTAACATTGATACATAAAATAGTCAAAAAATTTCAGCAAATTCCTGATTCTTACCCAAGAAAACTGGTTCCCTCTGATTGGCCTCCAGTGGACTCAGCATCCGTCCGTCACTCAGGTACTGCTGCAGCACGATCGAAAGCCGCGCCTCGTTTAAGGTTTCCATGACAACCGAGCGCACAGCCTTGTAGTTGGCAAAGAGGTGGAGGACAGTGAAGAGGAAAAAGAGGCTGAGAGTCAGTCTGAGGGGCAGAAATAGAGAGGAGAATGGGGGTAGATGACATAGAAGACATGACAGACTCTTCAACAAGATAAGCCCTGTATAAGATTCGTATGGTAACTTATATATGTTCTATATAACAATACTTACATTAGATTATCAGTGACGAGGGGAATGAGTATCAAACTGACCAGCAGTCCAGCCAGATTCACTAAAGTCTCCTGTGGGGAATAAAAGACTTTATTACAAGAATGAAAAATTCCACTTTTGCAGCCCACAGCCCCATCAGAAATGAAAGAAGTATTATTTTAAATTTAAACTCAGAAACTTGCAGTGCAAACAGCTGCTGTTTCATTTTTATTTATTTTTTTAAATGAAGACATTTTTGACAGTAAGAAAAGCACATCTTTAAATAATAAAATCAATGATGGCTGAATTCCATTTACAGGCTTCAGTTTTAGGGTCCTGGTATTGTGCATGCTGGCTCACTGTCATGGCTTACTGGGCCATCATTAATATTATTAGTAACGTCTGTTGCTTTTCCTACAATGACAAGTCAAAATGTCTGCTGTGAACAAGGTCTGTTGTACTGCTTTATGTATACTGTGATGGGCCACAGAAAGATACTTGTGTATATATTGATTTATAATTACTGTTAATAATTTACTACTTTTCTCTGGTATAATTAAAATTGAAGAGCACATGATTTGGGTACAGGAAATAAACCTCTGTACCACAACTGTGCACAATGTTATTCATCACATGTAATTACACTGTTCACAGTGGTTCTCTCCATGATAAACAGTCTGACGAAGTTATAGGTTAAAAAAATAAAAAATAAATAAAAAAAGTACCTGACTGCCATCTTTGGCAGAGATGTCAGCCATGTTGTCTCTGCGAGCCTGATGAACAGTCAGAGCAGCTCTGGTTGCACCGCCTGCCACTCCAACAAGGGACTGGAAAACACAAAACACATAAATCAGCCTATATTTATCAATACATACCTAGGAGCCATAACAATTAAAGTTGATTAAGTGTTTAATAGGTCAACAACAGAATATTTTGATAATCATCTGTGATTTTTTTCCAACAATTTAAATAGTAATAATAATGAATGAATGAAATTAAATGAAATAGCCATGCAGTCTGATTAACAGGCTACAAAGATTAGGCCTGTGGTTTCTGACCCCTTAAAATGAAGAACGGTCTACTTGCGACCCCTAGTCACGGGTTGCAAATGTCTTTGGGTGATGATTTTGTCTTCTCAGATTGTTGTATTAGACATTTTTTAGGGGCTTTTAATTGTAAAATTACCCAGTAACTTGTGAGCAAAAAGCACTGTAATAAACATAATAATTGTATAGTAGATTAACCCTAATCCAAAAAGTGTGTTGATAATTAGATCACAAATAAAAAATAAATCTGAGATAAGTTGAGCATGGAGTATACTATTGATTAAAAGTCTGAGCTCAAGGTTCACTTACTTAGTTAATTATTTATCTTTTGGAAAAGTAAATTAAGTGAACCTTGAGTTTTAAAGAGATATTATAGTTGATTTAAATCCAGCTCTCTGTCATGGCAGTGTGTGCAGATGATCGGTGAGTGGTTTCCCTCTGTTGGGCCAATGCACTGGAGCTCCAAGCAGCCGAGGTCTGCCTAGATCTGCCAGATGATGATCACAGAGGTCCACTGAGCGAAAGGCGTCATCTGACCGATATCAGCAGACCTCGTCTGCTCCGAGCTCCGTGCTCTGGCGCCACGGAGGGAAGCCACACACTGTTTATCTGCACACACTGCCCACACAAAGATGACACAGAGCTGGAGAGAAATCTGCAAAGTATCCCTTTAGGCTATTTAAAGGTTTTATTTTTACCTTGAATATCCCTGCAGTACACACAATCAGGGTGAAGCAAGCAGGAAAGTATGGAGCCGATATTTCCATGAACATGGCAATGTCATTGAGAACATCAGCAAAAAGTCTGGAAAGAAATGAAAAGAACTTCAAATGGGTCCATGATAATGAGTAGACTGACTGCATACTTTCAAACTAGTGGTCTAGTGACCATGCATACCTCCATTTTTTGGACTCAGAGTCCAGTTTATTCCTGGAACAAAGACAAGATCATAAAGAGGAATTTACATCAGTGAAAGAGCAGCACAAATAAAAAGTACAACTGGAGAGCATCTGATCACTGGATTTAAGCTCCCAAAACTTGTACTGCACTGAAAAAAGACCAACATATGAACATACCCTTTCTGCCAAGCGAAGAGGATTCTTCCCAACATGCCAGTTCCATCTGCAGGGGAAACATAAGTTTGCTTGTAAGTTGTACTTACCATGCAAAAGTACATGTATTGTATATTTTAAGGGATCACCTCTTAGTAGCCAGGTCACTGTGGCTGCAGCTACTGTTGCCTCTTGGTTTCCAACACCGACACCTTTGAGAGAAGCCTGAGTGGCCAGAGTCCCTGACAGAGAGCTGGAGAAAGCCTGAGAGAGAGAGAGAGAGAGAGAGATTTAATCTTATGGTAATGGTAATAATTTCAATAGTTTTGGTGCATCCTTTACTGTACCTGCACAGTATCCCAAAACTGGTACTGCAGGTAATCATCACTGACGCTCTCTGGATAGCCTTGAGGCAGAAAGACACTCTGAAATAAAAGGTTCAAATGTGAATCTGAGGGGGGAGTGGAGCAGTCAATGCAGCTACAGTACTGTTCAAAAGTTTGTAATTATCTGTTATATTGATGTCTTTCCTTCATTGTATGTTCAGCTGACATTCTAATAGTAATGACCATAGACTAACCTTCTATTTCTATTGTGAAGTAATAGCTTTGCTGAAGCTTCATGCCCAGCTTGTTATAGGCTGCATTATTGTGCGCTTGCCACCTAAACAGGAACCTGTTCCTAGCTATTTAAATCTACACACATTTTGATGGTAAGCTTCCAGTTTCTTTTACCAAGGACTGCTGATTTATTCTATTATTCAACTGTTGAGAGGGATCTTTGTCTCTTTCTGCCCTTTCAGTTGTCAGTCTGGTTCAACCACTGAACAGCGTTGTACGAAACAAAACCTTTGATACAAAATAACATATTTGTAAAGAGGACTTTCTACAACCTAAAAGCATGAAAGACTATTCAAACATATAGAGTAGTCCTCTCAGCCATCTGACTGTACCCAATCAAGCTTTTGTCGCAGGAGATTCTAAACCTTTGAACAGTTATGTACATGGAAACGTTATAAATCCTTACTTTAAAAACTCCAATAATAGAGTTTCCTCTTGATTCACCTTCACTCCCATCTCTTCTCCTCTCCATCACTCTATCCTTTGCTAAATACGTCCAGGACTCTGCATTGCCATATCTCTCTGTGGCCAAAACCACACTTCTATCTGTATGCATTTCGGCTGTTATGAGAGAAAAACACACATGGGCTGACTACACTAGCCAACGGAAATATACTGCAGTCTGAAATCCGCTGGAATGTATTTAATTAAGGTCCATTTTGTCTCAGTACAGCATAAACGGGCACAGCCTACGCCTACGTGTCGTCCTCTCCATTGACATATATATAAGGTCCTCTCCTGTCGTGTTTTTCTTTAGAAGTGCTTCCGTGTTTATTTCCGCCTTCAGTTTGGAGATTCCTCATTGGTCGTTTGAGTTTAAGGCGGGACTCCGATCAAGACATCAACAAATCAACAAACAGTACGTTTACTTGTAATAGAGTATTTCTACACAATGTAAAAGACCGGAGTACTTCTTCAACCGCTGATAAAAAAGTTTATTGTACAAGAAACTATGAACTTTAATGGTTACACCTACCAAACTACAGATATTTATAGAAGTATTATATTAAAACAAACTCACATTTGCACTTCTAATCTGGTGCCAAGTCAAAACAACAGTGTAAAATGCTCAAATATAACGATAACTATATAAAAATACCAAAATACACATAGGCCTACAAGAAAGGGAAAAGAAGAAACACCTGATTAAAACAGAAGACATAGGATCAAATTTAAATAAATTAAAAATAATTAAATTAAATCTTTTTAAAACATTAAAAAGATTAAAGAATACTACAACAAAAATAAACAGAAATAAACTGGGCAGGTATAACCATCTTAGTTTAGCGTGTTAGCCTAACACTTGCTAATTATCAGACAAAGTACAGCTGAGGCTGATGGGGATGTCATTCATTATTCAAGTATTTTGGGCATATTCTGAAAAAACTGAAATATGTCTTTATTTTTACTGATCAAAACTCTGATCAACATCACTGTAAATGTGGCAGTGTTAGCCAAAAGGCTCATTTTCAACTGTTGTCCCTTGGCCTACTGTTAAATAAGCCCTTAAAACATCAATAAAACACACAACATGTAAAATTAGAACAGGAGAAAGCAAAACATGAACAGCTGAACAGGATAAAGAGCTCAGCGGAGTAAGGCAGCATCATGCAAAGCAGGACATTAACATTGTTTTGCCTTAATTGCCTGCAGTTTTAAATGTCCTGTGTTTTAATATTGACCTGATGGTGGTGCTATATGAATTTTAAGGGATCGCCAAAGTGATTACAATTTCACAGCAATCAATCCAATCCAACAGCTGTCAAGACATTTCACTAAAAGCCAGAAAATGTCAATCTCATGGTGGCCCTATAGGAAAAGTCAGGGGATCACCAAAGTCCACAGGATTCATCCTCTGGGAAACATGAATTTCTGTATAAAATGTCATGGCAATCCAGTCAATAATTGTTGAGTTATTTCAGTCTGGACCAAAGTGGTTGACCATAAGACCAACAAACTGATATTGCCATCCTAGAGCCTGTATTGTTCATACAGAAGAGGCAAGGGGAATGGGATGTAATAAGGAGGGAATGGAGGGTCACAGTTTTTGAGCATGGCCCCGGAGAAGAAACTGCTCCTGAATTTGTATGTGATGTTTCTGGTGTTGATGTTTCTGTTCCTGCTGGAAGATTGGAAATTAAAGAGATGATTGCTGGCATGAGTCAAGGATCTTGTTGTTTGTTTAGGCCAATGCATTTAGATTAAAAATCTCTCCAGTCTTTTATGGAGCACGCATCAGTTACAAGGTAACACTCATTACCCCGAGAATGATCAAACTTTATTATTACTTTAAAGCAGTGGCAGCAATTTACCGATGTCAAACAAGCCCAGTTTGTTACCATATTTAGACACACAACACAATATTTATCATAACCAAAGGAACAGATCCCAATTTACTGAGATATGTAATGTATACACAGTTTAAAAAAACACATTTTCTGAATATAATTTCGTACTTTTGTGCATCAATTCCCTTTGTTTTACTTTCTTGAAACAGAAAAGAATGCACTTGACATGATGAATAACCACTACATGATGCAGATGGTACAATAGGTGACGTCAGCCCTGAAAAAATGCAGTCATGTAGTCATCAATTGCTAAGCCAAGAGTGAGTAAATATTTTCTTATCTCTTGGTCCTAGAGCAGAGGCATGACAGGGGACTGAAGAAACCTATGAAGAGCAAGAAGAGGCCTGTTTGACGCTCAAGACCCAAGAGAAGAGTGTATGTTTCAAAGTAATACAAGATGCAATGATTGAGCAAAACGCTAATGAGCTGTTGAATGGAAGATAAAAACACAAGATCTGTTTATTCTTCTAAGATAATTTAGAAAACAATGTGGGAGATTGGAATCTGTTGCTGTTTCACCCCAAGGCGAGACAAGTGCTGACACACCTTTCCCAAAGTTCTCTGGAATGCTGTATGGGAAAGAAGTGAGGGAAAGGTTGTGACACTGTACAGTGTAGAGAACTGTAATTATCAAAGAGAGGAAGCCTAACCTCGATTCCAAGGAACAGAATATGAAAACTAGTGTAACTAAGTGAACAAAAAAGGGTTTGACAAGTGTATGTGTGGGAGGAGAAAAGAAGAATAGAGGCTGCACAGTAACTGGGCGTGGAAGTTTCACACAGTTTCACTCCAAGCTCTCAGTCCCGTCATTCAACAACTTATATGGCACAGGGAGAGGTCGAGTCTCAGAGCTGTGTATCTTTTGGACTTCCACTACGTCAGCTGTGGTGTTTGGATGACCACATGTGGAGATCCTAACTGGGACCTTCATATGTAAAAGGAAGAAGCTTCATGTGGCAGCTCTCACCTTAAGAGTGGAATTTTGTTGAGGGGACAACACAATACACCTGCCTGCCATCTCATTAAGACTTTAATGTCACTCTGAACCACACACTGGACAAACTAAGAGATTCCTTGTTTCATTGAAGGAGTGTATTCAGACTGAGGAGCCTTTTAAATTTGATCAGGTTTGTACTATAAAGTAGGAATATAACCCTTAAATTAGGTTTTATTGTGTTTAAATTATATCAGGTCAAGTTGTATGTACTCCTTTTTTGTCTTCGGGAACCATCTTTAAGATTATGTTTTACAGAACAGAAACTTCTGAATTCTAACTCACATTTAGTAATCCACACAGAACACAAACATTAAGGTTCTCACTGCTAATGATTTACAGAACTGTGTAACATTACATGTTGAAACTACTGTTACCCTTTCTAACACTCTGCTGATCCATTTTCCCAAAGTGACAAACACGCAGAGCATGCTGGCGTTCTGTGATCGAGTCAGAGATTAGATAAACTACATTTCATATCTTATGTCGCCATAACAAGCCAAGCGGGAGGTTTCAAATTTTGTGATCGTACAAGTTTTTCAAGCTTTAAAAAAAACAAACAATTGTATAGTTAAAAGGGATCTCTTGACACTGTCTGTGTTCCATGTTACGCCATTCAAGCTGCACTTCCGTTTCAATGTTGGAAATACCCTGTTCAGAGAAATTACAATGCACACTAGGGAGAACATACTGTTCAACATACTTTTGTTGAAGAACATGTTTAGACTTGTAGGGCATATTTATTTTAAATACTTTAAACTGGGATTGTCTTGCCTATGCAACAGGTAAGTAGATCAAACTGCTCATAGTAAACGCATCAAACCGTATAAACTCACAATACAAGGTAAACACAGGTCACAAGGGCAACTTGGGAACACATTTCTCTGTATTAGCATAAATCAAAGCACCAGCTTGAACTGCCTGGGCCGTCCATCAAGGGAAGTAACAGCATTTTTCACAAGGAGATTAAGTTCTAACCCTTAAAAAAAACTGATATTACCATTGGACCATGTTGACTTATCATTATGAGTCAAAAATATACAGTATAGGCCAGGTTTAAGAAGGGGTACAATTGTAATACTATTACCGAAGGACATTTTAAACATGTATACACTTAACAAATCCATCACTCTCTGTGGGAGTTTTGTCATTTTATGTAGTTTTTTAAGTGTTTTGGCAGAAGGCATGCAGGGCTGTGTTTTTCAGGTTTAACAATAGATAGTCTGACATGGGACATGGAGTCAGCAATCAGGTTTTTATGTTCAGAATGTAAACAGGAACATAAATACATCAGAAAAGATCAAGTACAATCCATGTAGTCAGTGAGAATCTGTCCAATTGTGTCTATGCAATATTCTGAAAAGAAAAAAACACAGGTGTTCTTTAAAGACTATGGGCATTTAAGTACACACATATATAATTAACTAAGCATTTACCCAAGCAGGGCTTGACCTTACACAAAGGGTGAAACCAGTTCCATAAATGTCCCTTTATCTTGAAAAACAAACAATTCTATCAATTGTGAACAAAGTTAAAACCATAAAGCAGGCCACTTAGCCAAATCCTAAAATTGTCCTTTGCTTTTCAGCCCTCATTTGCACATTAATCACTCAAAATGATGGTTTTAGTAATAATGAAAGTACGCTTTCTTTAACATGTTCTTATGTTTTGCAGAAATGTCTACATCACATATAAATATGGGTGAAGATGTCCCACTGAATACCATCCCAGGGTCAGGCGACGCACAAAATAATCAATTAACAAGACAGGGTGCTGCCTCCTGCTGTGGTGACAAAAACAACAGGAAACTTGCCATCTGCAGCATTATCTGTGGGATCTCCTGCATCGGAATCAAGGCTCTGATAAATTCAGTCAAGGTATTTTATTGTCTGGCTCTTGTCACCTGTAAGTCAAAAATGTCAAAGTTGCAAATTCCACATTCCTGCTGGTTGCTCTGTGCTGTTCTGTGGTGCTAAATTACCCCTTTAACAGCTCTAAACACACACTTTAACATTGTTTTATCACCTTGATACTTGATGTCTCTTCTCGATTTTCTAGAAATTGCTAATGAACATGATTTGAAACTGATAACATGTTTCAGAAGTTGCCACAGAAAATATCACATTATTTCAGTTTGTGGTGTCAGAGACCCCAGGTGTAAAACAGGGTTAGATACAATGAATTTTCACTGTTTTGCATCTGCTATTCTATAATACTCCTTCCAAATCCCAAAGAAGTAGCATCACCCTGTGGGACAACATACTGTACATTTCTTTGTCTGTCAATGACATTTTGGCAAATATATACAGTACTGTAGGTCACATACCATATTAAACATAAAATACTGTAATGACACCAAATAAGGACATATCATGGCCATTTCAGTATTTTGTTACCTAAATCAAAAGTGAAAGCTAAACTTGTGATAGAGGAAAGGTCACCACTGGTTGATTTTACAGTTATGTTTTTTAAATAAAAACACTAGACTAAATTATAAACTACATTATTGCACTTTATCAGTGATATTAGGTTCATTATGTATATTCATGTATTACTTTTTCAATTTAAAATATTGTCTTAACATCAACAGGCTGAGACAACGACAGATCCAGAGAAAGCTGCAACGTTTTCAAAACGGGCAAAGAAATTTGGAATCATCTCCATTGTTTTTTGGGTTGCCATTCTGGCTTTAACTCCCATACTGATGGCACTGATCTCATATCTCTTAACTCTGCAAGACTGATCAACTTTAATAAACCTCCACAGAAGACAACCAAAGGAGAGACTTTTGGATGTTTATGGAGACAAACCGTGGACAGTACAAAGCTGCTTATCAACTACTAAAAGCCATAAAGATGTGAAGAATATGGTTGTTACACAAAACACAAAAAGACTGCTTTAGTCTTGTGCTGATAAAATGACTGCTGTCCCTGCTTCCACTTATCTACTTAAGCATTTATAATAGTTTTACACAAGGTACAACCACTCCAGAAAACTGTATCCAAAACGTTACAACTTCTACATGTTTTTATATGCTGTAATATTTATTTAACAATATATGAACATTTAAAATCTAAACAACCATATAAAATCCAGCATTAACTATAGTTTGAGACATGACACTATACATTATATATTAAAGATTAGAACTGTCATTCCTCAGTAATGACCCAATCCTTAATATTGTTGCACCTTAAATGCCATTACAATTTAACATACTCATTCTTAGATACTGTATATACTTCAGATATTACAAAAGCTAATAAATTACCTGTAAATCCAAAAAGTAGCAACATCAACATCAAAGATTGTGTCTCTACTGGAAAAAAAAAAATGGCAAGACTGATCATGGCAATGCATCTTCAGAACTAGATCCTGCTCTTGTTGCCAACGTATTTTGGCACTATTGCATTGTTACCGTATTAACTTTATTAATGTCAAATGTATCAATATGTTGTACTTTTATACAAACATATAAAGAGGAAACTATTTCATAATAAAATGACAAAACATTTGTGCTCAGAGTTGTTTGAATGATCTTGACAGGCCTCATGAAACCGGCAACGATTACAAATACGCCTACAAAACACCTATTTAAAACAGAACATCTTACAGTTAAGGCAACCTCATAAAAATGTGGCCAAAAAGAAAAATACATACATAGGCAGTTTATCAAGAAGTTACATTTGCAATACAAATATATATACCACAAAACAATTCAGAGAGAACCACAGGTAATTAAAAGCCAACCACCAGTGGTATCTGGACACCTCCAGTCTTGATTAGAAATGCTCTTTGGAGTGCCGTATTGTTTCCAAGTTATATTTATATTAACAAAAACTTAAGCCATAACTTTATAAACACAAATAATTGAATAGAGTACTGAGTTGAGTAAAATGATTAACACGTGCTGCTTGCAGACACACTTGACTGTACATATTCATTCATGGACAGAAACTTGGTTGTAAAATTGGTTGCAGCGAATACGAATCTCTTGCTGGCATGTTTAGATTATATTCAGCATTTAAGAAAAAATAGCTGCCTTTATGGATTGACTTACAATAATGCTGCAAGGTCACGACTACTCATGTAATAAAATGCTATCTTTAATCAATAGTGACAGTGCACAACAGTCACTGTAACAAAATGGCATCGTCACTCACCCAGGGAGGTTGTGCAGATTTGTAACTCTCTGGGTAAGACTGAGATTTCAAGAACTGAAGATTAACTGTAAATGTTAGGATACTTTACAAGTGCGTAAATCAAGGATGTTCTTTTGTTTCTAGACAGTTTCACTTATCGCAGGTGGTAAGCAGCCGGGGAAAAAAATGGACGGCAGCTGTTTGAGTGCAGTAATGACATAAAAAGTGATTTACTGTGTAGAATGCATTTACAATAACCACTATGTTTATGGCCAACTTCTATGAAGCAATACACTTCTGGTGCTAGGATGTATTGTTCTTCATAGCACCAGGCTACAAATTCTACAGACTGTAATTCTTCAATAATAACTTGTCAGCACAACAATCATACACAGATTGTGCCAACATAATAAGAGCTGGAAAACTCCCATGTGAATCTTCATTATTATATAGTGGAAATACATTACTTGGAAATGATCTCTTGCAGTGTTCTTTTAATGGCTGCCAAACAATCGCCTTGAGGCATCTGTCAACTGTCTTTCTGATCATGTATCAACCACAAATTCAGCTGATCGAGCTTGGCACAGAGAAGTGAGTCCACATCCTGCACGCTGAGGGACGGCTCGTCTTTAGGGAAGCCACCTCGTCTCGTCCTGGAAGATGAAATACCTGCCTTTCCAACACCAACAAGTGGCCTCTTTGGTCTTCTGGCCTCGCCAGCATCTAGGAACTCCAAAAATCGTTTGAAACGCCTCTGGCCAAACCAGGACTCTGAGCCATTCCGGCGATTGAGAGGCACCTCGAATATGGTCTCCAGCCGGCTGAAACCAGAGTAACAAATTATTATCAATGAGCAAATTCAGAAAGTTAAGGGAGTACGAGTCTTTATCTAGAAATAATTATCTAAGTATAGAAACCTAAATAGCAACAGATGCAGCTGATTTAAGTAACACCACGATCTTTCCTCTGGTGCTACCCTCGCGTCAAACTTTGCCTCCCTAGCAGCAAACCGTCTGAGGATGGTGAAGCTGTGGTTGTGTCCCAAATCCACGTTGCATAATAATTCTCAGTTTTGAGTATGTAGTGTGTTCACACTAAAATAAAAGTACATAATACTCTAGAGGTGACCCCGAATAGCTGATGCTCCGATCGAAAGGAGCCTGATTCGACTGCCAGTCTCTCAGTCGAATCTTTGCAGAGGCGTAAAGCCCATCCCAGACCAAAGATTCGCGGCGAGACAAGTTGAAACTTGCAGCTACTTGCAACTCTCCGGATTGCAGATTTTACATAGAACTACCCGTTTCCTCCCAATAAGTTAACATACAGCTTATTATGATATAAATAACATATTGCTGCAAATAAAAATCTGAAAAAGAAAGCTTTTAAAAAAATCTGTTTAAAGTGAGTGAATCCAACCGCCTCATGACAGATTTAAGTTTCACTTTCCATGATCCGTGACCGACGGTCATCGTGTCATCCCCAGCGGCCCCACCACCCACGTGATTCGACGATAGGCAGGACTTAACAATTCTGATTAGACTATAAAAATTCTTAGTCGGAGACACCCCTAAAAACACTCCTACAATATAATATAAAAAGACAAGAAATAACTTTGTTTGTGAAGTTCAAATGATAGTGGCTTTTTTAAGTCAAAGTTTGATGACCGACTGCACAAGCATTGTACTTTTTCCTATTAGTTTAAAACCGTTAAGTATTTTGACATCCTGTATACTAAGTGCAAAAACAGTACACTATAAAGATATGTAGAATGGAATTGGGACAGAGCATGTGCCTCCATTTTTCCATCCATCCAAAAGTTTTGTTATGTGGTGTGTAATGAGCGTTACAGCATCACAGGGTTGCAAGTGTGGGCTACAGAATTCCTCTTGGACTTGTCTAGAACGTGTTTAAAGCAAGGCTTCACCCAAAAGCCCCTTCTATTGGGTAGCAATAACATTGCAAAAAACATTTGAATGTTGAGTTATTTAAAAAGAAAACACTGATTTATGAAATGTCTGACTCATTATTTTAAAGAAACAAATGGCTCTGTATGTTAAAGATTTGACTCTGCAACTCCATAGGTCCAGGAACACAGCATTGAGCCATATATAGAGTTGGTTTTATTGTTCCAAAGTCTAACGGGAATGAAGCTGTCTTACTGTATTTGACTTGTTAACCTTCAGGAAATACCTATTGTGTGTTTTTGTGTTTATATGCATCATTTAACATGCATTTATAATCAGTATTGCAATGTTGACCTTACCTTTCTGGGGGTTTGCTGAAATTCTTATTGGTGTAAATTTCTTCCAAACTAAACTCCTTCTTTTTCAGCCTGTGGTGTAACATGAGGGGGAAAAAACAGTGTTGCAATCAGTCTGAATATTGATCAGAGAGTAATAGACAACCGACATGTATCGATACTGGCACAAATTCACTTTTAATGGCAGGGCAGAGTGTAACCCGAATTTGTTCTACTTTCAAACGATAACCTAATTTAAGGCAGAGTGACTTTTGAATGACTGTTTAACAGTATTGCATGTGTTTGGCTTTGCTGTAAATGATCAAACATGACCTTGTATATTTATAATCACAACAGAAGTTCTTTTACTTAAAGGCTGCATCTATAAAGACCTTACAGACCTTTGCATTTGACCCAGTGTTTGGTAATCAGCCAGCCAGGTTGTTTAAGATTTCCCTTTGACTTGCTGGGTGTTACTATTCACAATCCAGATAAATAATACTACTTTTTCTATTGCTCATCTTGATAATGTGGTAGGAGGTCAAGGTAAAAGAGACATCATTTTGATCTGTTGAGGTCACCAATGAGTCAAAAAATACAGTGAGTGCATAAACAAATGCAGCATATTATTTAGAGCAACTTAGTTAAGCATATGCTGAAAGCTCTCTTGGCTGCAAAAAAAAAAAAAAAGAAAAATGTCTGAAGCAGAGTTGATGAGTACTTTTGAATACTTTCAGCTAAACACCAATGAAATAACACTCATAATTGCTGAGCCAGCTCCATTCGCTGATAAAGGCAGTGAAATGCACTTTAAAGTACCAAAAGTTGAGTATGTGGACCTTTGAATTGAGATTCAAATATCACCCATACCGTTCCAGAGGTCTAGAGTGAACTTCCAGTCTCATGTATTTGAGTATTTACCTGACGGGTTTGGGAAGGCCCATGGGTGTCAGGTTGTTCTGAGGTTTGGGTAAAGTTTTCCGAATTCTAATAGACGACACCTTCCCTCGTTCCTCATGCTTTTGCACCACCTGTGATGATGAACAAGAGGATTAATGAAATAAGTCATTCCGCAAGCGCTGTGACAATGTGACTGGTCGAGGCTTAAACAGATTATAAAAACGTGATAGAAATCTGCATCAATCTGTGAATAAAAGTATATCTCTTTTGAAGAAGGTAAAATATATGACAGAGAGTAACATAGGGAAAATGTCTTCATGAACGTCCCAACTCGAGGTGCGGACCTCAGGCTAACCATTTAGTGGTAAATATTTAGTGGTATTTTAAATGTTGCTGATATGATTCCTTTCCTTAATCTATGATCAATAACCACTACAGTCAAACCTAATTGATATTGATGCTGTGGAAGGATAATAAAAATTCTTTATGAAAGAATGATTTATTGCATGGCATGTTGGACTACATTAGTATTATCTAGGACAGTGTTTCCTCTAGGATTTTTTTTTTAGCAGTGGGGTCAGATCTGTCGGGACCCACGCCCCCCCCCCCCCAGTCCCACGCCCCGGGCGCTTTGTTGCCCTGTGTGTGCGGATGCGTTCATCTGTTGACATTTCCGAATGCCTTCCTACAGTTGCTTAATAAAAAAGGGCTTTCCACACAAACAAACGTAGCCTACATGTGTCATTAGTATGAGAAAAAAAAAAGAGATTTTAACTGTGTCGGGCTCGGACACAAATTTCTTCGGTCACGGCTCTGTCGGACGCGGGCCGGCTCAGACAGAAAAATTCGGCCCGATCCGGACTCTAGTGGGCATCACCGATGGGCCGAAGGCAAAGCCAGAGTCGGTAACGCAGGCTACGGCGTAGATGGACTCTGTTCTGAATCAGAAGAAAAGCAGCGGGCGCTCGCTCTGTGAAAGGCGCAGTAGGTCTACACGTAGCCTAGATGGCCGGTGGCTGTTTACATGTTCATATAACTTGATACATGCTACAAAAAAAAAAAAAAAGGGAAGCGGCGCACGGTCCGAGCTGCGCTGCGCACCGCAGCAGACACCAAAACGGAGGCAGTGCCAGTTAGGTTAGGTTATAAACGTTCAAGTAACATAGCCTACTTTTAATTGTTATTTGGCTGGAATTATGTTGAATGAATTTCCCCCAATATGTTTCGGGACATGAATGTATGAAATACTCACGGTTTAGCCTACTATGCCATGATATGATATCAAGGGCGCTGTACTGAATCAACAGCCACGTGCAATGTAGCTAGCAGGTGAAGGTGAAACTAAAAACGTGCGAGAACTATAGACTAATACAGGCTTAAATGAACTGACAATATAAGTTAGGCTATACGACTTACAGTTCTCAAGGATGCACACATGCCATCTCAACCGGAGGACAGCCTGTCTCTTTTTTCTTTCTCCCTGTTCTCTGAGTGTCACACGTGCCCACTCGCGTTGTGAAGCTCGCCATTCTGCGACTCTAACAATCACTGCTGATAGACGGCTTTTTTCTGATACTGTGGCGGGAGAAATCTAACCGTGGCGGACCGCCACTTGCCAATCAACATAGAGGAAACACTGCCAGGAGTACCTTATAAACTGTCAACCGAGTGTAAATCCAGACGGAAGAGACGTACAAGTCATAAACAAATGACAAATGCCAGTGTAAAGTCAAACTGAAACTTATGATTTTTGTATAAGTCTAAAAATGTAAAAGGGATTCAATATAAAATTTTGCATCCGCGTTATTCACCTTTAGTACAAGATGTCATTACACTTGTGTACAATAATGTATACCTTGATTTCTGAATCAGACAAAGCCTTTTCTTCTCTTAATCCTACATCTTCAAACTCCTGACTGGATGAGCTTGTGTCCTCGCCATCATCCTCCTCTTCACTCTGTTGTCTTCTCTCAATCTCACACTGCAAGTGACTCCCACTGCAAAAAAGCCAAGAGTTCATATCAGCACAGGGCTAAAATATTTGAGAAACAAAGCTACAATAAAACATCACATACATATACATATACACATATACACACACACACATATATATATATACATATATATATATATATATATATATATATATAACACATATATATATATACACATATACATATATACATATATATACACACACATATACATATATATATACACACACATACATATACATATATACACACACATATACATATATATATATATACACACACATATACATATATACACATACACATACACACATACATACATACATACATATATATATGTGTGTATATATATATATATACATAATATATAGGTGTGTATATATATAATAATATATGTGTATATATATATATATATATATATACATATATATATATACATACACACATATATATATATATATATATATATATATATACATACACATATACATACATACATATACATATATATATATATATACATACATATACACACACACACACACACACACCCCCCCACAACACACACACACACACACACACACACACACACACACACACACACACACACACACACACACACACACACACACACACACACACACACATACATACATACATACATACATACATATATATATATATATACATATATATACACATATATCACAAAGCGTGTTACCTAATGCTATAGTCCAACGCTGCATTACAGGAGTCAGTTCTTTGGAGGAATATTGGAGGGTATATGGAGGAAGAGGAGCTGGGAGAGGAAACATGAGTGAAAGTGCTGGGGCTGGCAGCAGCTCCTCTGCTGTCAACTTTCTTAGAAAGGAAAGCCAGGGGGCTTGAGAGGAAACAGGATGCAAGAGCTGAGAGGGAAGCGCTGGGAGAAAGTGCAAGACTAGGAGACAGGTGTTGTGTGGCTCTGTCATACGGGAGAGATCTTCTGGATGGATACACCTCCTTACGAAGGCAGAGAGGGGCGATCTCCCTCTCCACTTCTACACTAGAGACCGTGTGTCGACGAGCCCGCACCAAGGATTTATGGGCATGATGGACAGGAGGATTGTGGGAAGACTGGTGCTGGTGTGGTGTGTGAATCCTGCTGTTATTGGGTAAATGCAAAGAAGAAATCCAAAGCGTGTCATGGGGACGAAAGCAGGGGATCTCTGGGCAAGAGTAGCTGCGCAACAGGCGTCTTGACAAGCCATTTCCTGCTGAGCGTGAACTTGCTGCAGCCAGGTCTGCATCGTCCATAGTGATGGAGTTTGTCACCTCTTCACCTTTATGTGTCCTACCATGCAAAATTCTGCATTTTCTCCTTTGGTTATCTGATCTCCTTGGCTTAATGTTAACCCTTCTTACACTAGACTTTAGTTGAGAGACACTAATTTGGGTACTGGCGTCAGTGGAAAATACCTCATCTGCCACGTAAGCAGAACTTTTTTCTTTCCCATCGAGGGCATGCTTAACATCATTATCCAATAGAACAAAACAGGCTACATTAGGTTGGGAGGGTGAAGGAACAGGTTGCTGGTTACTTTCAAAAGGTGTCATTTCAAAATACACACGGTCCATTGAGTTTGTACCTTTGCCTTCTTTAGGCTGGTTTTCTTTGGTTATCAAATGAAGGTTATGGGAAGATTGATTTGTCTCTTGACTCCCAGCTGACGCAGATGATTTAACAGCTCTTCTGAAACCCTTTTTGGGTCTCTTTGACGGCTGATTCAGTTCCTTTTTCGAGCCATCCTCTTTTTGAACTTGCTGGGAAGTATTCAAATCTGCGAGCGAGAGTTCAAATGGCTCCATTAATAGTGCTGATGAGGTAGTAACCAAAGTGCTGTTCGATTGTGGAGTTGAACTCGCTAGGTTTGGCGATTTCCTTTTTCGTGGTTTTGTGTTGACATTCCCGTACTCGCTTGTGCTCTGGAGCTTCTTTATGCCAGGACGGACAAGGACTTCTGGTAACGGTTCCTGGTCAGCTTGTTTTGTAGAGGCAATTGGCACGGTGGTTTCCAGATGCCCACTGTTTGATCCATCAATGTGTACATCAGGTTTACCAAGACCTGTTCTGGTCTTCATTCTTTTGCATGAACCACTGGGCTGCTTCACCTTGCTGCTGCCGCCCTTTCGGTTGTTCTCTGACACACCACTGCTTTTATCCAGGGAGCAAACCAACATCACAACAGTGGAACTTTCGGTCTGTGCGTTTAACACCGTTTCATTTATCGTAGCAAGCATTTCTTGTCCACCTTTTCCTTTCTTATTTGCTCCTGTTGAAACAGCCTGTCTTTTTCGAGCAGGCTTCAGCGTTTCTTCCTTATCTACAATGGTATTTGTCGATACAACTTCCTTTCTTTGTGGTCTCAATATGCCACTTTCTGAAGCCACATTTAGTAACTCTTGTGTTTTTGTATCCTTTGTACATTTATCTGCCGTCAATCTCTTCCTCTTCACAAAGTCTTGGGAATGACAGTCCAGTTTCAGACCCCTCTTTGCTCTCCCAAGACCGGCAGCTGAAGGATTTAGCTGACACTCCAGCGGTTGAGTGTCTAAAGTAGGCTCAAGTGTTCGTCTAATAGCATTGTCATTTAAGTTTTTCTGGTGGCTTTGGCGAACCAGACTTTCCATTTTCCTGCCATCACCTTCACCATCCGGCTGAGGACCGTCGGTGTCAGGCTGACAGACTGAGGAAGATAATGACAGCATTTTGTCAATCTCATTTGAGTCTGCTTTGTTTGATTTGACTGGAGTCATGTGAGAAACCTGCCCATCATTAACCTCAGACTCTTCCTTTTTGACTTCAGATGTTAAAGTCTTAGAGGTAATTTTCCTTACTCTAGATCTAGTTCCTGAACGTTTCCTAGGCAGTGGTTTCAGCCGGACAATCAGTTTGCCGTTCTGGTCCTCCTTAGCACAGGACATCTTTAACTTGGTTTCATGTGAGGCACTTACACTGACAGAGGGCTGTAACAGTATGGAGGAACTAATAACAGACCCAACAGATTCTAAAACTTCCTCAGAATCAATGCAGGGTAAGGGACTGTGTTGCAAATGCACAGAATCAGGAGAGTTTTTTTCCTTCCGAGTCATTTCACATTCCCCTGCATGTTCAGAGCTGTGCGTTGGCAACTCCACCTCAAAGGATAGTTTTTTTGAATATTTAAGAGCAACAGTTTTTGCGTTTCTTGCACCTTCTACTTTACTGAGCCTCTGCTGATTAGCTTCAGCGTCCCGACTCGCATTCTCACTTTGTGCTTCTGGATGAAACATATCACTTGGCTCTGAGTGTTCAACATCAAATGTTCCATCGGCCTGTAGCTCACACTCATCCAGGTTGTCTGGATGGTCAAAGGATGGTGGAGGACTATAAGCTCTGAAGAGTTTAACAGGAGTCATGACTATCTCCGTGAAACTGGCCATCTTCGACTTGAATGACTGAAACAAGGGGCCGATCACCCATCCCTTTGGGGCAGATGCATTGTGTCCAACAGCAAATTCGCCGCATTTATCCATGTCAGATTTAGTGGTGTCATGATTCTGTGTGGTATCATCAGCAAACTTCTCAACTACATTTTCTGCAGCAGAGCCATTTGGTTTCTTCCGTGGGCTTTTCTGGTCCTTTTCACTGTAAGAACAACAGAAAAGGAAAATCAGACTTTAAAAACACAAATCACAAGGAAAATAAAATAAAAACACCTACATAGGATTGTTTTTTGTGAAAGCATCAGATCTTGTATCTGGTGTTCTACCACTCACTAGTTGTCTCTTAATAAAAACTTGCAAACATCTATTCCCCTTTTCCAGTGGCCTGGTATTGTAGGTCATATGGAAAGCTACTTGAACCATGCCTGCATCACAGACTCTGGCCACGGTTCCTCACAGACATAACTGTTCTTCAAACGGATTCATATACACCGTATAACTGTTTTTTTTAAATCTTTTATCCTTCTAGAATAATATAATTCAAATGTGCACATTCCTAAAAAGAATGTTTGTGAGCAGTTTAACCAGATAAATACAAATGTAAGTAAGTAAACACTTCCAACTGAATGATTATCAGCCATACACAAGCTGAGAAGAATTTGCTATAACACTTACTTATATTGGCGCTCCGCTGCAAAACTAATATCAAATCCGTCCTGCAAAATAAATACGTAAACAGTTGTTATAAAAAAAAAACTAAGCAGTGCTGCTCATACAACCAACAAGAAAACCAAATTGATCAAAAGCACTTTGCGAATACATTTATAACAAAGAATTGGAATTTTACTGCACTAATTTAAGATTTGAAAAAAGGTTGATTTTTGGTACTCCTAACAGCCACTTTACTTGATTACCTATTCAGTCATTGTGCTGATTCTAAAACACTGGTACTGATTTACCTCTACAGTTCTGCACAACAAGAGAAAGAGAAGACAATGACGATACATGGCATTCTATTGTGTTTATGTTAGTGGGTCACATTAAGACACTTGATTGCTTGTCGGCATCAGATGCAGCAGACCGTGAAGGAGGATTAAAACACTCAATTAACCCTCACACTCCGTTCACTGCACAGGTCTCCAATGTTGACATACACAGTTGTACAGCACAGCCACCGCACAAACAGATTAGACACAACAAAAGCTTTTTTACATGAAAAGTACCATCATTGGCACGCAGGCAGACTGTAAGACACAGATTGAGAGACCAACAGAGACACAGAGAGGGTTGAGTGCAAGAACACCTAGAGCAAGAAAAGATGTAACTGACCTTTTGTTTCTCATGTACACGTGTGCCTTCAACTGTTGACAGGTTGGCCTGTGACACTTGTACCTACAAATCAGAGAGATGCATGAGCAGTGACTTGTTTGATTATTGAATAAGTATATCTGAACAAGATTTTTTGAGGTAAACTCCTACCATGTTCGCACTCTCCCCTTGTCTCTTTGTGAGGGACAGATTTCTTGTGGATGGTTTGTGAGCCACTCCGTTGTCTGTATTCCTCTGCTTTTTAGGAGTTTGTGCGCTGATCTCTTGAATGTGGCCACTCTTTCTGTGTCCAGATATTCCATCATTGGCACAGCTGTGAATGTTTAAAAATATATATAAAAAAATCAAGTTAATATGCACATTTGTTACATTTAGAAACAAAACAGCACAATGCATCTGTATCAGGGATGTCCCAATCCTTTAACCCTTGTGTTGTCTTCCCGTCAACCTTGAAAAAAACACTTATTTTTTCGACGCCTTTGTTTTTGCTTTTTCCAACGTGTTAAATTCTTAAATTTTTCTTCTACACATTTTCAGGGCTTATTTCTACATCCCATATTTTCTGATATAAAACAAAAATTGAAAACGGGTCAATTTGACCCTAAGTCAACACAAGGGTTAAATGGGTATCTGCTGATACAGATTCAAATAACAGGTATAGTCTTCTAAATTTGGCAGACCTTATTCTTCATGAGCTAATTTATCCAAATACTAAAGGTCATGATTCAAAACTATAAAGTTGAGGAGCTTAAATTATTGTTATGATATGGATAAAAGTTTAACCGGGAGAATGCAAATCCTGAAATTGACGTGAAGCGATTAGCTAGAGAGAGGATGTATCACTCTGTTGGAGTTCTTGGGACTACAAAAACACTTTTGCAATTACAAAGTGATGCTTCTTCTACCTCACAAACTAAACAACAGCCAGGAAAGGATTAGATATTATTAGCTTTATTTTAGCTGATACCAATGCCTTTAATCAGCTCGGGATAGCCCTAATCTGTGTAAGTATCAGAAACAAAATTGCCTAAAAATACATCATCCTTACTGGAACCAATACTTAACTTATTACACATTTTAGTGCAACATATCAAGCATAAATATAATACTTTTGATAATCTGCTTAAATGTGATAATTTCCAGCCAACTGTGAACTGATGATAAACTTTGAGCATTTCTTACACACGTTTGGTGCCAATTGCAGGGAACAGATGCACTTAAACATTTACGATCATTTTTCTTCAGCTGAGGTGGGACTGTCAATATCTACATATCCAAGCTTTCAAACATCCACCTGCTGCTTGACCACGTTATTTCAAAATAAATATTAAAGGCTTTCTGCATTTCTGGTGAAATAGCTTGTGCTGCTCATCTCCACTGGTAACTGAAAACACTTGTGAAAACGTAGTCCTTTGTAATCAGATGCTGAGACCACATCTTAATCTGCACAATGCATAACAGTTTTATACCAGAAATATTCCAATGGAGAAAATACATTTGCCTAATATCAGCACTGATGAAAATGATCGAAACATCAGATATTGGCAACATTTCCATAGCACGTACTCCCACTGTCTGTAAGTCCTAAATCAATCAGTCCATAAAGGGAAAAAAACGTGTCAAAAAGCAAGAAGGGGAAAATACACTTACAGCAAAAGAAAGCAAAAGGTGCCGGGACAACTATACCTGGGAGTGATGGAGGAAAGGGGGAGGAAAGGTGGTGGAGGTTCACGGTGGGGAGGTGCACTACAGAAACTGTTTGAGGGAATAGCATCTTCATCCATTGGACAAACTATCTGAGGGAGCAAGTCAGAGGGATAAGTCAACATCCCCTTGCTTTCTCGTTCTCTCCTCGTCTGTCCTTCTCTGTAAATAACAACAACCGAAAAACAAACAAACATGCGGGGTATCATATCAGTATGAAAGCACTTCAAAATAGGTCTTAAAAAGGAAGCTTCACTTACTTCTTTGATCTCTGGGATGGGATGATGGTTTATTCTGAAATGAAGAATAGTAAGATCTTTTAATATTTTCCTATATTTCCCAATTGAACATTTTTCATCATCGATTTAAACCCTTATTCATTTTTCTCAGTATATAAAATATCAGAAAATAGTGAAAATGGCCATCACACTTTTCTAAAGCCCAAGGTGACTTCTTCAGATGTCTTGTTTTGTCCAAGTAACCGTCAACATCACAAAGATATCCAGTTTATTAACACATAAAAAAAAGAAACCCATCAAATCCTCCCAGGTAAGAAACTGGAATTTTGGCATATTATAGGTCTATGATTATAATACTATAACGAGTATTTGATTTAGAGTTGTGACGGTATGGATTTTGTTTCTCACTGCAGTGAAGCAGCGATGTATCACTGTGGTATGGCGGTTAACCGCAAGTACAATCAAGTACTAAAGCCTAGAAATAATAATAACCCGACACACACAAAATAAATCCCCAATATGTTTATGACTGCCCATAACTACCCTTTGTGCAAAGCTGAAATGACGAGCAACGTTTTTTCTCCAGAATCCCGTGAACATAGGATAGAAGACAGTCAATTATGATAACTAAACAATGATCATTATATTTCATATGACACGACAAATGCACTCCTGTAACTTTCACCAGCAAAAAAATTATCCAAAATAAAAAAGAATAACGGTGATGATTTCAATAAATAATTTCTAGTTTCTTCTCTCCTCTGTGACAGTAAACTGAATATATTTGAGTTGTGGACAAAACAAGACATTTGAGGACGTCATCTTGGGCTTTTGGGAAACGCTAATCCACATTTTTCACCATTTTCTGACATTTTATAGACCAAACAACTAATCGAGAAAATAATCAACAGCTTAATCGACTATGAAAATAATCGTTAGTTGCAGCACTAGTGTCACGTCACTGCGGTGATGCAGTTATCGTTACAGCCCTACTTTAAGAAAATATAGTGATATAATGTTATGTAACATGAAGGAAAAAAGACAGACTAGACTATGTTAAGATTTAACAATATATTTAGCAAGTGGACAAGAGTAGTACAACAGTCAAGAGGTATTTATGAGATCTTTCATGGAGAATTTGACCTATATTAGATTAACACACTGGCACAGTCAAACTGGTTGAGATAAATGTCTTTTACGGAGTAAATAAACGTTGACATACCTTGTTAAATGTTTAACACTTGTTTCTCAACCAATATGTAATCTCTAGTGGCATGACAAGGAATTAATTAAATGTATAGTACCAGTGTGGTGGAGGTTATTGGCTATTGTGCAAATGTTGGTTTTAATCAGAATTTAGGATTGAAACGGTGACATAAATCTAGGAATGCCCTTTATATTCAAGGTTTGTGAAAAAAAAAAAAATTTGAGCTCTTTGTCGTCGGCACATCATATTAACGGGAGTCCACTTGCACTTACAGTTCGTTAGCGAAAGGTTGGATACATCTAGATTAATACCCTTGCTAACCAAGCTGATGCAAATAAACTAGATAGCCAATTAAATAGGAATGCATTTCAGTGAATGTTTTTAATCAAATGGAAGCAGGGGTTCGATTAAAACTGAGCGAGGTCTAAATGCTGGAATGGACACTCTCATATTCAAACTTGTATATGGGAGCTAACGTAAGTTAACATTTGTCAATATTATCGTATTTTATTTATCGTAATGTAAACTATCATAAAAAAACAGTGAGAATTAAACACTTTAGCCACATCTGAGCAGAGCTTTATAGTCCGTCAACACTGCATGGCTTGGCTGACGCCGATATACACAGTGTGTAATATACACTTTCAGCACCGGGGAATAGCCGTAGCCAGGAGCTGTCATTTCTCCTACCGTCCAAGTGCTTTCTACGGGCTAACTAGACATATCCTGATCTTGTAGTTTATTTGCATAGTTAATAATGCTACATCACAGTAAACACACTTACCAGAAACGTTTAGCTGGACCGCAAAATAGTATTCCGACCTCACCGTAAACAAGAAGACATGCCGGACGGCGCCCTACAGCTATTCTCGCAGATGTATCCGTTTTACAAATCCAACAACCAGACAGACGGATTATCCAATCACAGCACGAGTTCTTTTCCGCCCGGAAAGCCTTGTTGAAATCTGACCAATTAGAGAAAACTTTGAGAAGTCGTAGGTGGAGGGCGGCCAATAGGAGAGCGAAGACAAATGTCTTCGTTTATGTCCTCGGGTAACCTAGTATCTTTAGACACATATTTTATTAAGCGGAGGCGGTGAATCATAGTTAATTTAACAACATTAATTAAGCGCACCCAAAGTTCTAAATAGTCTCCGGCGCACCTCAGTCACAATTAAATTATCGCCAGTGAAAATGTAAGGATTTGTCACATTGAACTGCCTATTATTTTGTCGATTAATTGTTTGGTCTGACTGTCAAAAAATAAAGTTGGTCTACAAAATATCCTAGAGCACAAGGAGCTGTCATTAACAGTCTGGAACCCAATCATATTCAATTTACTATAAATACAAAGAAAGGTAGCACATTCTCACATCTGACAACCTGGGACCATCAATGGGCATTTTTTGCTTGAAGGTGACTTTAATGCAGATTTATTTTCTTTTGATCCACTAATTGTTACACTTTTTATTGTACTGCCAAAATCCACTTGTCTTGTCACTTCTGACACTAAAAACATATTTTGCATAGTCGGATTTGAAAGAATATAAACAATTTGAATTGGCTCGATATTTTATAAATCCTGTGAGGTAACACTGATTTATTAGTGATGATATATAAAGTAGATATAATCTTACAGTACATAGGGTATCTATCTGAATTCTTGAAGCTGTGCAGTTAATATCTTTATAGTATAGTCCACTTAGAACATTGTCTTCATGGCAAAAGTGCAATTCAATATTGAGGTTTTGGAAAAATTTAGAATTGAGCAAGTACCTAAGCTACTACAGTAATATATTTTCCTCTCAACAGTAACACAATATTGAAAATAATTATATTAAATGTCAAGTGGAATTGCCATGTAAACTTCACTAAATTATCAGAATTAAATCTGTTCTCTTCTCAACGAGCCTTAAAATAAACCCACAGTGGGATTTGGTTCTAAGAAAAACAATAACAAGAAACAAATGGCTGATAGCAACACCACATACATCAGTTATTTATTTAAAAACAATATACAGAAAACAAAGCCCCTGTTAAAATGATAAATTTGCCAGCAAAGCCCTGGGTGAAAAGATTGAAGGATTGAGGGCAAAACATGACTGCTGAGAGTGATCGTGATGGTTGTGATTCATTTACTGCTGGACATAAATCATGTAAACAGCTCAAAGTCGAGTCTCTTTGAGTTGTAGAACTGAGCTCCATCCTGGTCGACCCTTTTGCAGTAAACACCAGTGCTGAAATAGCCTTCATCCACCCAACCCTGAAAAACAGACAAGAAGAAGATTAAATCCCACCTTGCCAGATTGAGGTTAAAGGTAGAACCAGCCTGCAGCCTAATAATATAGTAAACATAATGGGATTTACTTCTAAGTTTGCATTAGTATACAGGAGAAAAACAGAAAAAAAAGGGTAAATGCCTTAATAAAGTTGCTATTTAATTTATCAATATTAGTACAAGTAATAAGTACGATGATTATACAATTTAAAATAGACATTAATTTCTATTATAACGATGAGCATAACAAACCTGAACTGTGTCCCAATTCTATACTTGAAAACATCACAATTAAACAAGTGTTTTTTAAGAATGTACACCTTTCTATATTTTAGTTCTAAGCCCTTGTTAAAATTATAACCTACAATTTTCTATTATTATTTTTTACTATTACAATTTTCTCTTTCTTCCTCATTAATGTGTGATTGAGAGAATAAGCAGGGTGCCAATTCCATACTACATATTGTTTACAATAAACATTCTGTTGAGCAACACGTTTGACAACACATTTGAAAATTGCCACAATCAATTATACACAAGGATATCAATACACATACTAAATTTGCTTAGTTTTTGATTGTGCTGTTGTTTGACAATATTGTCACACAAGCAAATTCTCGGTTTGGTACGTTTGTGGATGTCATAATCAGTCATCATAGTATTCAGGTATGGACCAAATTAACTGCACTGAAACCAGCATAAAGTGGTGTTGGAAATTTAAACACATACTTGATTCATCACGTCAACTTATACTAGCTTTGTCACCCATCATCACCCTGACTGCTACCACCAAGTTTGATCGGATAAGTTTTAACATGTGCTTACAAAACCAGAATGTCAAAACAAAAGCAAAGACTTGGATCTGATGTCATAGCCTAATCTGTTCCATATAGATCCATTATATCAAAAGAAAACCATACAATACCAGTTGTATACTGTATCACAAACTCAAGAACTGCTTTTGTTGAAGAACCTTTGATTTTAAGTTGATAGAAGAGAATACCTGCATCTGCTGACTGGTGAAAGGGCCGAAAACCTCTGAATCATCCTTATTTTCCCATTTGTACTCCCACATGACTTCATCACTCACTGAGAAGAAGACAAAACTGGATTAAACAAAACAAAATCGTTGTACTATTGAAGGGAAATGTATACAAGTAACACTAAGCAACCTTTTTCGTCTTCTTCCCTCTCTGATCTGCCTGTATGAGTCTCGTCAAATTTATCTGCGAACATGTCAAGTTCATCTTCTTCATCACTATCACCAACGGGTTTCTTCCCCACAGCTGGTCGCTTGCTCTTCATGCTCTTCATCATATAGGCCAATTTTTCATATGTTTGCTGATATATCTCAAACATCCCAGATCCAACCAATCTGTCAGCTAGTGCTGTGAGCCTGTCGAGCTTTTCTGTATCCCTTTTGGTCTCCTCCGTGGGTTCACTCTGTTCCCTCAGCTTCCCCTTCTTCCTTCCTCCAAGGCCTCCTAGCCGACGGAGTGCTTTGGCAACTGTCTCCCCAGGTAGCAACAGTTCGACCACAGCTTCAGTGAGCTGGTGCTGCGTGTAGGATGCCAGCGGGTCCTCTGCAGGCTCCATCTCCTCCTCTTCTTCTTCTTCTTCATTGTTTTCTCCACCTGCCTGCTTCTCTTCTCTCTGTTTCTCTTCCTCAGCCTCATCCTCATCCCCAGCTCTGCGTTTCCGTTTGGCTCCGAGACCTTTCTTCTTTTGTTTGTAAGGTTGTTCTTTTATTCTCACCTAGAAGAAGTAACTTATATTATTGCACATTCCTTGAAAAGTTTTTAGACATGAAGCAAAAGTCCCTTAAAATACAATTACCCAGTCAATGTTGTCGAGCCAATTGTCTCTAATCTGTTCTTCCTTTTTGATGAAATAGTTTCCCTCGGAGTCAAAGTATCCTTCCTGCATCTCCTCATCCAGGTTGAAAGGTGTAATAGAAACTCCCTCGTCATAGTCAATTGTGGCTCCCTCTTGGCCTGAAAACATAGTTGGCATGGTCTCAGGTAACATGATCATTGACACTTCATGTTTATGCAACAACACTATCTTGCCACACTCAAAGGCATTTGTATGTAGCAGAAGTGGACAAAAAATATTCAGTGTCAAAGAATTCAGCCTCTTGTTAAGAGCTTGCTTCCTTAACACTTGAAAACAAATGTATACTTGTGAAGAATATGTAAATATATACTCAAAAGTGTATGTGCCCTTTTGTATATTCAATAAGTGTATATTTAAAATAATATGTCATATCAAAGTAAACAAGACCGGCTCTCTGCCATCTATCACTTCACAGTTACAGTTCAAATAATAAACAAGACATACCTTCCACGTCATCATTGGCAAGAATATCATATTTGTTGCTGCTTTTTGTTTCTTCCCCTTCATCCTCTTCATCACTGTCAAGGGAATGTTTGCCCTTAAACCTGGAGCCTGGTCCACTCACAACCTCACAAATCTGGTTCAACAGTAGATGAAAAAAAAAGGAAAATATTACATACATCATATAACATTAAAAGTAATACAGGCAGGCATCCCTTTTCTTACTAGTTTAGTCAGTTATGTCCATGTCCTGACAACATTGTCATTGATTTAGCTGACAAACTCCTCGTTTGAGATAATTTCACTTACATGGCAATCAAGCAGAGCTTAAGAAGTCACAGGTGCAATTGTGCAATAAGCTCAATCATCACTGGACCAACGGAAATCCAGTGATGACTTGGGTGCTGTTTGTTTTATAAAAAGGTATTTCTTCACCTGTGACCATTCAGTTGTCAAATTATATGGTTGCAGTGGTGAAATGTAACCAAGTAAACTAAATATGAGGTACTTGTACTTTACTTGAGCATTTCCAATGAATTCTACTTTATACTGTTACTCCACTACATCTCAGAGGAAAATATTGTACTTTTTACTCCACTACATTTGTCTGACAGCTTTAGTTGATTTTTAGGTTACAATTTGTCAAACCTTTCCTGTCAAACTATGTATCTCCAAATTTGGCGTTTTTTCCAATGAAATGAAGGATGAAGTGTTCGTTTTGAGAAAATCATCCTACTTCTTAAGCTAATTAAACTTTTTTTAAAACCTCTTAGATAAGTTGGAAAATGCATCACCACAAAGCTGAAAACATATGATCTTATAGAATATGATGCATTGTTGTAAATGAAACTACCCAACAAAATGAGTTAGAATTAGTACAACCTTAGATATCTACAGCAGTAAATGCACCATAAACTGCGCCATACTTTTCATTTCGCTGATACTAATTACATACTTTTACTTAAATGCAGGTTTTGAACGCAGGACTTTTACTTATGCTGGAATATTTTCAGTGTGGTAAAGGATCTGAATACTTCTTCCACCAATGGTTGTATAGTTAGTTACATCTTGAAGCCCTTACTGACTGACCAGTGATCTAATTAGATGTCCCGTTTCTGAAACAATGTAAACGGGACAGTGCTAACATTGAGGTTACCTTTTTGTTTGGTAGGTCTTCATCCAGCTCTAACACCCCGTCCCCGTCCTCAAATGTTACTTTCCTCTTCGGCATGGTGCTACGGAAGGCAAGACATTGACTCTTTTATTCCTCAAATGCAACTACTAGCGAGTGACTTTATAACACTTTTACTGAGTAGATTATTGTAACGTCGTGAATATGAGCGGTTACCACAGAGCTCATGTTAGCTTTGTTGCTACAAATGTTAGCCAACAACAGCGCATGCAAAACAAATAATGCAGTTATCACAGTCCAAACTCTAGCTAGTTAGAGGTAATATTACATGTAGTTAACTGATACAGTGTAACCTGTAGATTACCTTGGTGTGAAATTATACAAACAAGGCGAAAAAACTGATATTTAGCTGGGAAATGTGCCAAAACTTGATAAAAAAATAATTCAAGCGACGTTCGTTTTCGTTTCTTCTTCGCTTGTTTTCTTCTTCTCCTCTCTTTTTAGGTCTGTGCTGGCTGGCAAACAGTAATACCGTATTACTAATACGGCGCATTACCGCCGCCACCTGGTGAGGAGTGTAGAGAGGATTATAGACGATATGTTCGAATCACATTGAACTGCAGTGTTCTCCACAGCACTTGATGCAGACTGTGTGGAGACATCCTGCACAGTATAAAAAAGGCCCTGTAAATCTCTTCACCTGGGACTCTTTTAGATTATGAATTCCTTGAGGATTAAAAGGATGAGTGTGTATCAAAAATAGATTCAACAAGCAAAGAAATGTAGCAGCACTTTAAAAAAAGTTATGTAATTATTTTTTTAATTGATACAAAACTTTCTTTTTATTTAGAGATTAATAAAGAGAGACAGATTCGGCCATGAATGTCATACACAAGTTATATCTGAAAAAGAAGCTGTGGCCTACATCCCCCTGAAGAAACCACCTAAAGGACATGTGCTCTACACAACACCAGAGATTAAAATAAAAGTCACCTGAAAAGAAGACAAAAAAATAACACAAATGCAGAAGTGAGAGAGGCAAATACATCAGACCTCGAACTCCACAAGCATCCTGTGTCTCGCTTCCAGGTAGCAGTTCTCATCAGTGACTGCTTGGTTCAGCTGATCCACCAGCTCAGGGCAGACTCAAGCAGAGAGGAGAGAGAGAATATAATATGTCAGGATTGTGTTACCAGGAAGTGGGTCGAGTTATTTATATTTCAACACTCGTCCTCTTGTACCCGAGGGAGAACCAGTGGTATAGTAACCTGAAACTATATATTCAAACATTGTCTGGTTCTGGATGCATCAAACAATTGGCTTCATGTTTGGGAACTCTAAGGACCAAGGAGAAGAGATCTGTACATGTAAATAATGTGGAGACTGTGTGGAAGGGTAAAGTGACCCTGTGAGGGACTCAACATTGGCAGAGGTAAGTCTGAGTCACGGTTTTCTATTCTGTCACTGCTGTCTGAGTCACTATACAAGTAAATTATACGGAAGGCACACAAGACATGTTTTATTGGTATTACCTTGGCTTTATTACTGTTATTGTCATTATCACTAATAAATGCATATTATTTGACTGTAGTTCTATTAATTCAGTACATGTGGAGTAACAGTATGGTCCCGGTTTTTAGTTCACTGGGTAACACTGACACTTTTAAACCTCAAGTGCATTCTCCTAATAATAATAATAATAATAATAAAGAACTACTGAAGTGAACTTAACAGGAAAATGAAAACTTATTTGTGATTCCTCTTTAAAATCAGCTTGCTTTGATGATTTTAATCAATGTTTTGCTGAAGAAAAATCCTGGATTAATGCATTTCTGTAATATGTTCCAGTCTACATCAAGCGACTTTGAGTCCATGAAAAGCGCTATATAAATTCAATTTATTATTATTATTATTATTATCATACAGTTTTCATTATAAAAACCCAATGGTGAATAAAGTATCCATATCTTTTACTCAAGTAAAAGTATATGTTTAAATGACAAAATATTCCATCATAAGTAGCAAAAGTGCAGAAGTACAAGCAAAATGTACTTTAAGGATCAAAAGTAATGCTAAAAAGTGGCCTCTGTCTGATGCATCAATATGTAAGAAGTATTTTTGTTGTAGTAGCCGGTCAAGATGGGGCTAGTTTTTCTTCTTTATATACAGTTTCCAGCAGTTCTAAACCTAGGGGTGGGGCCCCTCTAAAGGGTCACAAGATAAATCTAAAGGGGTTGAGAGATAATTTTACCTCTTTGGGGCTCGGGCAAATATTCAGACAAAACCATTCCAAAGGGAGAAACATCTCTTTGGTGGAACTCAAAACAAATCATACACATCTGAAACATGACAAGGGGTCTCACATGTGAGCATAATTGGAGGATATTAAAGATCTACTGAATTGAGCTTAAGAGAAAAATGATTATGGTGTGTAGTTACAGTAAAATCATGTCGCTATATCTGGAATATGTTCTACAGCTATACATTTCATGCAGTTTTTAGTATATTTTACATTCTTAATGTAAATACTCTTCTTCAGGTTTTGGGATGAAGCTCCATGAGAAGATTTTGACACATTACCTTTCATGCACCTCTCCTGTAGATAAAGAGGGATATCTCTACAAAAAGGTCTGGATAAACATTAAACACACACAGCATGAAATAACTGAATCTTAAGTACTCATTTCCATATGATAGCAAATAAGCAAATAATTCTGCTTTATTTTGACATTTGTATTTATAGAAAGAGAGAAATGCCACCTACCAGCGGCGTTGGTTTGTCCTGAAGGCAAACCTGCTTTTCTACCAGGATCGTCCAGCTGACCGACACCTGCTGGGTGTCATTGTGCTGGAGGGGTGTGCCGTCCGGCACTCGGAGCCTGATGGACAGTTTGCTTTTTCCCTGGTGTTTGAAGGGCCAGGACTCAAAACCTACAGATTTGCAGCAGGGGATGGTCAGACTCAAGAGAGCTGGGTTAAAGCTTTGCTCTCAGCCAGCCACTGTTACCTCTCCCTGCTGGTGAGAGACTTGGGGAGGCAGTATGAAGGTGTGTTATGTGGTGTACGTTTTTTATTGTCTTTTCTAGGCTATTATTCTAGGCAGTTTCTGGTGCTATCCAGATACGCCAGCAGCCAGTAAGCTTATCACATAACTTGTATAGATTCAACAATCAAGGAATAAGATACCTTAATAGTGGGGCTGGTAGATTCATTTTGTTGCCCGTTTCCTCCTGTATTGCTAGATAATCAGCTGCTGATTGTACCCAAACAAGAGAGCGGTATCAATCTTCTAACTCTGCCAGAAAATTAGCGTATTTTCCCAAAATGCCAAACTATTCCTCTGCAAAAGGTGTTACATATATACATTTTCTATAATTAATTATTATTAATAACCTATGTTTTCACAATGTCCTGTTTTCCATCTGCAGAAGCTAAACAGCAACAAGGCTCTGGTGAATCCCGTCCCAGCTCCTCTGTCAGTGCTCTCAAACAGTCCACCCCCAACTTCCTCTTCCCTGTGCAAGGGCCAACAGCAGTGGTCCGGGTGGGGAGAAGCTTCAGTGCCGGGACTGTTTTACAGGCACCATCAATACCCACTAAAGTGGTGGCGAAAAAGTCCCCAAAACTGTGGCCCAGGAGAAATGCTCACGTCACACCACTTAATGGACCGGCACCTTTGTATGGGGAATGGCCTTTGGTGGATTTTGATCCACTTGAGGACTTTAGCAAACTTCATGATTATTATGGCCAGGAAGTGAAGAAAGCCAGAGAGGAATGGCTGAGGAGTCGACGAGCAGAAGAGGAACACAGTGATGGAGATCTCATCGACCTGGGGTGAAAGAAAACCTGAGAGTTAGAGACCATTTAAGAGGAACTGAGATGAAGTGTTTCATGTAAAAAAGGAACTGAACCTTAAGTATCTAACTGTATTTAACAACAGAGAGTTTGAGGCCCAGACACTTGTACATGTGCTAAATGTTCCTCCATTTCATATGCTGAGTTTAAATCATTTCTGTTAGATTTGTTTTACAGAAAGCTATAATTTTCCTGAGCCAAACGGCCTTAAATTGTCTATGGGAGGCAACAAAGAACAAGCAAGGAAGCAAGAGTGCGGGTACTACATTGTCTGCACATCTGCACCTTTTAGACACAAAGCAGTGTGTCAGTAGGTCTATTTCACAGCATTTTGACTAACGTAACAATGTCCGCGTTTTATTTAAGTGTCTAAGTAAGCCATGACAGTGTAACAGTGAGCCAGCATGCACAATAACAGGACCCTGAAACTGAAGCAGCTAAATGAAAAAAAAAAAAAAAGCTATTATTAATTGTTAGAGTTACACTTGTGATTTACGTGCTGTGACATGAAAAACGCCCATTCCTTGTTTGTTTACTGCCTTCTAATCGCAACCTGCCAACCTGCCAACCTGCCACTAAGCGGTTATTCACGTGGTGCAATTATTAAGTTCATCCATGGCATAAAAAGGCTTCAGGAAGCAGTATTAAGCAAAGATTATTCATTGCATGAAAACAATTTATTGATCTGTAGCCCTATGATACAAACACAAACATGACTTTCATATACTAGTTCAGATCATAAAGGTTTCAAACTAAAAAACTTTTTTTTTACTGGAAGAATTACAAGGACACATTAAAATGTCCTCCATGAAAAAGGTGGTTCTATCCTTGTTTGTTCTGCTAACCTGCACACCTGCTGCTAATTGCAGTGAATATATTCCTATACAGTCCCCTGAGCAGTTTGGTATTCAAATGGCAGAGAAAGGTTGTTTGATGCAGTATTAAGCAAAGAGTATTATATATTTTTCATTGCATGAAAAATAAAATTGGTCTGTTGACTTCTACTTAATAATCAATTAGTTGGCATACTCAGTCATGCAAATTATATAAAATAAGATGCTGCTGATAAAAAACAATGCAAAGAAATGACATTTCAAATTTTAGTCCAGATTGTGAAATTTGATCAAATATAGAAACTGTTTGATAGAATTATAGGTAAATATATGGAAATAAGCACAAGATGTCATGTGGGTGAGTGCGAGGCAACAAGGATAGGAAACACATGCAGACATTGCAAGCAAACAGCAATAGTTCAGGGGTTTATTGCAAATGTGAAAATACATAAGCTTACTGGCATGTCCAAACAGAAGTAGCATTAAGTCCACAGGGTAGTTAAAAGGGCAGATAAAAGTGCAGGCAGGTACAGGTAACAGGGTACCAGTTGCAGGTCCAAGATAACAGAGGCTCAAAAGCAATAAAACAAAGCAATATTGACAATTTGGCAACTGGCTGGGGAAAAGGGGCTGGTACTGCAGAGCTAATGAGGCAAAGTGGGAGCAGGTGGGCAGGAAAGGTCAGGTGACAGGAATGGCTGAAAGGTGAGTGGCTGGATGGGAGTCAGAAGATTGGGACAGGTGGGAAAGTCTGAGGGCATCTAGTGGACAGGTACAGACTGGCCAGAGAATGTCTAATAAGGAGTGAACTTCCACTCTCGGGAAAATTCCGGGTTGGTACAATGGGGCTTAATAGGGAGTGAGATAGGGAGTGAACAGGCTCTCCATAGACAGGCTCTGGACTGGCAATAAAGGTAGGAAGGGAATGTAGCTGAGATGGACAGAGAGGAAGAATGTGACCCGAGAAGTTTCCATTTCATATAAACAGGCCTTTTGCCCTGCAGATATTTTGACTTGTCATAGAAGGGGAAAGCACAGGTGTTACCAATAACATTGACGATGGCTCCATACCATTCAAGTGTCCCAGTAAGCCATTGCAGTGTGACATTGTGCCAGCATGCACAATACGTTACAAATTATTATTTTGTCTAACCATAAAGCTACTTTTAAGAAGACATTTGTGGAAAACACAGAGAACACTGGCAAACAAATCACTAAGCATCAGCCACTATATGACAGTCAGTGGACGATGGTAAACAGCAGAGGGCGCTGCAGGCACAGTGTGCTGCAGTGGAACACCTGATTTATCTATGGTGTAAGCAGTGTGGTTGAGTCAGAAATAGCACAGTGAATTATGGAAGTATGCAAGGGACATAAATAATGCAGCTGGTGTTAAAACTGACAGGTTAAATATTTTTTGGGGAAATTAAGTGCTTTTAATTGAGTCATTCACTCATTTACTTGGATCACTACAACATGTCTGTCTGTAATTTCCATTGAATCCACTGGGTTAATAAGACAAGGCAACATCAACAGAGAATCAACAACCATACATGACAGAATATAATATAGCGTAAAACAAAAGCATCATATGAAAGCATAATTTGGGATATTGATAGAGGAGATCAAGTGCATATTCAAGAAAGTGCCAAAGTTTAATAAGCTTTATAATTAAATTGTTCATTCAGCCAACTCTGAGTTCAGGGCAACCAGACTGAAAAAGCAAAAGTTGACATTTGACCTGCCCTAAATTTATAATTTACTGTATGGTGATTCATGTAGCACAATCATATGGAGTCAAATAACAAAACAGGGCAAACTGAGGCTGGTAGGTATATACACGCCAGAGTATAACATATACAACCCTGTCGTCTGACATGTCACGGAAGTTCCATGAGGCCTCCATAGAACAAGCTGGGAGCTTCTGCACATTCCTGTGCCTACAGACAGACATACCAATCAACTAATAAGTGATATATGGCTTCAGAGGAGCGTGGCGAATGTGTCACGTTACAGAATCGTCCCCCTGAAATGTCGTCATATCTGTATGTAAACACTTCCTCTCAATAGCAGCGTGTAAACACATTGTGAAGGGAGACATTTTTTGTCTTTCTTTTTTTTTTTTTTACAACTGTTGTAAAGTCAGTTAACTGCAGAAGCTGACATGTCGGTGAAAAGTTTAAGATTACACAGCTTATTCTCAATGATAACTGACTCATAAAAATGAGTGGGCCAAATGTTATTTCAATAAAAAAGATATTTAGGAGTTTAGAAAGAGAGCTATTATTTCTTATTTATTTCTAAATGCAGGACAGATTAAATAAAATATTACAAAGTGACTTTATGTTTCATAGAACAAATTAGCTTTATGCCTAAAATCTTGTCACACAAAGAAAAGGCAGAACATTTAGAGTTTTTGCTATTATATTGATTATTTATTATCATTATTATTAATGATTTCAAGTGCCATAAGTACAGAATGTAAAATGACTTCAAGGAATATGACAAACCAGAAAAACAGCTGAAGTTGTTCCAACGAAGGTAGACATAATATGCAATAAATTATTATCATATTAAATATAAATTATTTAGGCAGTAAACTCATGTGAAACCCAATTGCTAGCAGACAAACCTTTAAACATTATTTAAATGTCATAATCATCTCTTGATCTATCCACAAATGCTTTACTATAAAGTCAGTGTCTCCTGAATTGCTGAACATAATGCCTAATGTTTCCCTTAATTTTCTGGATTAGGGTACACTCTGATTAAATGAACCTTAAATTACATTTCAGGCTTGAATATGATCTTTCAAAGATCACATTCTGTTGTTTCACCCTTTAAAATGACTGCTTCCAAAAACATTCTACCATCATTTTAATATGAAAAGTTTAAGGGACATTTTAAAGTTTCAATTTAAGGGATTTTGTTTCATATTGAAAGTAAAGCCAAAGTGCAAAAAACATATCATGGCGTCAATCTATCAGTCTAAACCTTCACCTCTTCAACGTGCTGTGTGACATATTTCATTCCTGTGACAAGGTGGTGATAATCAAGTGAACCTGCGGTCAAAGATCAACAGAAACACAAGGGGAGGTCTGGGGCTCTGGATGTCCTGAACACACAATGTGTGTGTCTAATCCAAATTACTGCATGAGTGAAAACCAGTGAGGAACAGAGACATGACTCATGATTGAGAGATCAGTGGAAACACAAACAATCACGACCAGAGAGCTGAGAGAGGCTGCAAAAATAAAGTCCTCCAATAGAAAAGATTAACTAAGTTATTAATGAAATGAAAACAGATCATCTCTGAGGTAAATTTGGATATGACACCTGAAAAAACTAATGAAGAAAAGCATTTTGTTCTCAGGGCCCGGCGCATTGGCAGACTGTCCGGTTTATTTAGCTATTTTGGTCGCCCTCAGCTGCCCCTTTATGCACTTATGGAAATGTCGGCTGCCATCACTCTGCCAAGTAATCCCCGTATATATTTTAGGGGGAGGAATGGTGGGTATAGACGGCGCAAGAGGGGGGGCGAGGGGGCAAACAGGTGGGAAAGTGTTCATGACTAAGGCCAATCAACAAACACACACCTTTGTGCTGAAGAGAAAGCAGGACTGCAGCCAGGGGTTAATGGGGCTTTCACTTGCTTTCAAACTAAAATAAACAAAACAGGAAACAGACACAAGACACCCACATTAACATAAATCACTACCCAGTTTCAACGAGAAATGAGTTCTGCTCATAATAAATATTAGAATTTGACTTAAGTATTACCTTTATACTTCTACTCTATGACATTTTAGAAGCAAATATACTTTTTACTAGTTGAAAGTTCCACATTGAGAACCCCTGGGCTAAACTACCAAACTGTAAGAATAAATAAAATAAAAATGCCAGTAACATTTTGCTGATCATACTGTACTTTTGCTTAAGTAGGAGTTTAAACGCATAACTTTTGCTTGTATTGGAGTATTTTTATTTATTTATTGTTGTAGTGGGTTACATTTACTTAAAACCGTACTTCCTCCATTGCTTCTGTATCATATAGCACACAAGATATTTTTATTTCACTTTTTTTTTTGGAGTGTCTTCTAAATTAGGGATTTAACCCTGATGATGATTATGAGTAGTAATAGTAGTTGATTAACATTCTTATTCATCGCAGTTCATTCAAACTTGAAATAGTATTATATTATAATAATATAATATTGAACGGTGAGATTGTCGGATAGTAAAATGTGTTGTTTTTTTACACCCTTTTAAAAGTATTCACACCTGAAATTATAATTATACTTTATTGTCATTGATTAAATTAATGAATTATGTCAATACTCCTAATTCATCATGATAGAGTTGAACAAAAAAGTTGTTAAAAAAGGAAGGAAAAATGAATAAATACAATTACAGTATGTAATACATACTTGTACATACATACAGTTCTGTGTGAGAATTACTTTCTATTTTATTCATTATTATTATTATTATTATTATTATTATTATTATTATTATTATTTCTATTTCAGTTATTTTAAATATTGCCTTGTGCAGATTTTCAAAGACAAACGAGAAATATTTGTTCTTCCATATTGTTTGTTGTGTGAAGAGATATTTTAATGAGATGCTATTTTGGAATGAGCTTAATGCCATAATACATAATTGGTGTTACTAAAGAGTCCCTGCCATCATAACCTCTATGGGAAAATCCTAAATTTAACATTAACATCATATCAACTTTAAATAAGCGAGCGGAGCTGTGCACATACAGGGTAATGGCTTCATCAGTTGCTGATCTTATAGAATGCCTGCATCTCAGTCCGTAATATAGCAATGGACATCACAAACCAAAAATAAAGTCAGCGAGTAGCTGCTGTGCCTCTCTGCAGGCAGATGGAGGTGGACAGAAGGAGGGTGGACAGACAGTGTCCAGTGGTCCAACAAGCATCTATGTCCCGAATGTCCTTATTAGTCCACGTGAGACTGCAAACCTGCAGCATGGTCCCTCAGCTATCAGGTTTACTTAATTCCAAGACTCCTGGGTCTATTTCTAAACTCCTGTAAAGTGATACGCTTCCCCGCCATTCTGTCTCCTTCACTTTTGCCATCAGTTTATCCTTGACCATCCTCTCTCTCCTCTCCCTCTCTCTATCTTTCCCTCTGACCCTCCCTCTCTTTTTTATCCCCATCCAAACTTGAAGCTGTGGCTAAAGTTAGATTGGCCGGCAGAGGGGTATATAAGCCCCCGGGGATGTTGGTACAACGCGGCTTCACACTATCTTCTCCTTCTTGATCAGCCAAACCTCCACTCATACCGTCTCAAGATGGTGAGTACTTCACACATCTCTGGCACTCTTCTGGTGGAAATATCTACAGGGGAATCAACCCAACCTTATGGATTAACTCAGCTTATTGATGCATTTAAAAAAAAAAGTTTGAAATAATATTAACAAAAAAGATGGGAACATTTGTCATCACTTCCAGTTTATGAAGTGATTTTGGACATTTTTCTTGTGGATTTGTTTTGGATAATTGCAGTTCTTGGTAATGTAGTTTTAAGGATGCTTGGCTATTAATGTTTTGTTAAATTTTGTTTTACATAATGCACTTCAGATTGCATGCCAAACTCAAACATCTAGAGGGTCAAATTAAAGAGAAGGATTTAAAAAAAAAAAAAAGTTTTCCTGCTAACAAATGCATATTGGTAGTCAGATCAAAATAGTCTTAACTAACGTGAGGATTGCACCTGAATGTGTAGGATCCGCTAAAGCAGTAAACAATGCAAATGAAAGAAGTTCATAAAGAGAAACCATTCGTTTTGGTGGATAGATGCAAGTATACATCACTTAATCTTAAGGGGTCATAAGCTAAAAAGGTTGGGAACATTTGCCTGTACAACACTCAGTAGCATCATCATGAGTTTTTAGCCAAAATCTAACTGACTTACCTAAATATTTCACTCTTGTGTTTGTCCTCCAGGCACCAAAGAAGGCAAAGAGGAGGGCAGGAGGAGGAGATAGCGGCTCCTCCAATGTGTTCTCCATGTTTGAGCAGAGCCAGATTCAGGAGTACAAAGAGGTGAGGTTTGTCCATGCAGCCACACAGCAATACTCCCTCCTTTTTTCTACTGTATGAGCATCATTCATGGCAGCCTCAGCAAGCATTTAACAACTTCTGGTTAATAATCAATAGATAGACCTCATGAGCCTAAGATTCCAAATTGAAGCTGGTGTAATTTAAGTTCAATTTCTTGGAGCCGGTAACCAAAATTAGACTTTGGTTAGCAGTTCCCGGATCCATTTTCATAGCTGTTGCTATTTCGCGTGCACCCCCTCTACTCCCCTGACAATTTAATCATCATGGGAATGTCATTAGGAGGAGCTCTGAAATTTCTGTCACCATCTGAAGCTTTCCACATTTTGTTCACCTTTGACCTCCCCAACCAGCTGTCACTCAGACCTCTCCTTAATGCAGAAGGCTGCGAGGCTAAGCAGAACAACAGGCCCTCGATAGGCGTATTGTATCACAGAACAGAACTTAAACTTCAGTTTTATGTGTTCAATCTCAAAATGAGTTTAAAGGTGATAAGACAGAGCAATAAGACCAAAAAGCAAAAGGAGAAAGTGTAAAAGTAAGGCATGAAGGGCGTGTGTTGGAGTTCAGTAAGGTCAAGGAGATTTTACAAGGATGTGCTGCCAATAGATTGGATAATGATGGTGTCAGGGTTTTCAATGTGTTGTGAAGGGATATGTGCTGCGAATAGGAAACATGCTTCGTGTGATAAGTGATACGGACATCTTGAGTGCAACTTTGGGAATGTATGACATGATGATTAGGGTGATCTTAGCACATTGCACTAATGGAAAGATAGCGGGGGGGGGGGGGTTGTGTGTATGTGTGTGTGTGTGTGTGTGTGTGTGTGTGTGTGTGTGTGTGTGTGAAAGGGAGAGTAGGAAGGTCAGGGATGTGGCATGAGATGAGAGTTCAAGTTCATGTCCAAGAGGTTATCTTAAGTTTCATAGATGTAAGTCGCCCAGCAGGGTGAACAGATCAGACAGCTGTTCCCTAATGATACTTTCCTAAATTAACATGTAAGAAAAGACTTTGCCTACTTTACGCAACAGCCCCCCACCCCACCCCTAAGGCCACTACAATTTCCGGGTGCAGCCTTTTTCTTGCACAATATCCTCTAACAACATTTGTAAAGCACTGTGTCAGAGATACTAGTCAGCTGCCACTTTAATGGACAAAGTGATGACAGAGGACTCCATAAGAGTATAAAGAGGTCTCACCCTGTCCATCCACACAGCCCATCTTTCCATCTGTCCTAACCCTAACCCAACCCTAACCCTAACCCTAAGTGCTTTCTTCAAGTAATAAACACAGTCTGCTTCTCTTCTTTGTAGGCTTTCACAATCATTGACCAGAACAGAGATGGTATCATCAGCAAAGATGACCTGAGGGACGTGCTGGCTTCAATGGGTGAGTGGTGGTGTGATAAATCTACAGTAGAAAAGCATGGGTTTCATGATGTCTTGTACTAATCCGATTTTTTTGGGGGCTGTTCAGGCCAGCTGAACGTGAAGAATGAGGAGCTGGAGGCCATGATCAAGGAGGCCAGCGGCCCCATCAACTTCACCGTCTTCCTCACCATGTTCGGAGAGAAGCTGAAGGGTGGGTGTCTAATTTTCATCAACTGTTGCTCCCAAATTGTTTTTACGTTATTTACATTACACTGAAGTTAACTAAATTATCTACAGTCATCAGTCACCTTAGTATAGCTAGTCAGATACTGTACTTCAGTACACTTTGGCTGTACTTATACTTGAGTATTTCAATTTCATGCTACTTTATACCTTGACTACATTCCAGAGGGAAAACTTTTACTTTTTATTCAATTGTATTCACAGTAATAGTTACTTTTAAGATTTTATATATAAAGCACATGGTTAGTTGATAACATATTATGCATTGTTAAAGATTAAAGTACCCAACAGTGTATGAAGTAGTTTAAAACTACCAACTACAACATTAAATATCAATACATCAATGATAATGATCCAATAATATAATAACAACATAACACTGATTCAGGCTGTTCTGTATAATGAGTACTTTTACTTTTGATACTTTAAGTACACATTGTTGCTTATGCTTTTACTTTATATTTTGAATGCTTTTCCCACCACTGTCAACTAGCCTGTCCTGTTCATGTCTTCCCCAGGTGCTGACCCTGAGGACGTTATTCTTACCGCCTTCAAAGTCCTGGACCCAGAGGCTACTGGAAGCATCAAGAAGGAATTGTGAGCTTTTAAAAAAATATATATTTTAATGTTCAACATGCTTGTCCAAATAGGATCAATTCAGATTTTGACTCCCAAAATGTGCCTGTTTGCTTATTCTAGCCTTGAGGAGCTCCTGACCACTCAGTGCGACAGGTTCTCAAAGGAGGAGGTAAAATCACCAACCTGTTAGAGGAATACTGTATGTTTTTGGCAGACTGGCTCGTTGGTCTAATATTTTCCATATCCTGAAGTGCTACTAGTCAGCCAATCATCCACCTGCAACACATAGATTTGCTTTTGTGAGTTTATTTAACAGTCATAGAAATATTGAATTAATTAAAAATAATTTACAAAAGAAAAGGAAAACAACAAAGCATGGGATCCATGTGGGGTATACATTTCTTGATCAACTGCCTTTATGTCTATATTGTCTTTAACTTAATATTATCGTGACTATGAAAGTGTCCTCGTTGTTTGCAGATACGATGATCCATTTCTCTAATTTTCTGGAGGGTCTCTCCCCCTTATTCCATTGGGAAAATGTCTTTTTTTTTCAACAAATGTATGTCCCCTACTATCCAGCCATTACTGAGAGGTTTCAGTATAATATTTGAACACAAGATTATTAGTTGTCAAAACCTTAAAGGTTAACCTGGGCTAAAATCTAAACATATTTTTTAAGTAACTTCCTTTAAAGTGTGAGCTGTCTCAACTTATATTTTTAATTATTTCAATTTCAATTTCAATTATTTTTAACGACAAAACTTGACCAATGGACCAGTATCTCAAAAACATGGTGCATTCCTTTAAGGAACATCAGTAAGATAGTACCTCTCCGGCCATGCTGAATTTCCAACGCTCATTTTCCCCCTCAGATTAAGAACATGTGGGCCGCCTTCCCCCCAGATGTTGCTGGCAACGTGGACTACAAGAACATCTGCTATGTCATCACACACGGAGAGGAGAAGGAGGAGTAAAGACAAAGCTAGAAGACAAGAAAGACAGCAATCCCTTTGCAATTCTGCCTTCCCTGCCCTTTTCTTTCCTCCTCTTCCTTCTTCGCTTAGCTCTTGTGTAAACCCATGTGCTCAGCCGTTCATATTCAAACCAAAGACTTGTCACACTGACACGAGGGGGCTGATGCACATGGGGTGTCTATGTTTGCTTATGGTGAATAGGGGTGATTTTTAATAAAATGATCCTGTAACATTATCTCCATCAACAAACTTTTCTCAAAAACCTTCTTTCTTTGCAACCATCTTCTGTCTTCTCACCTCTATATTTCTGTCAGCTCTGTCACTTCCACCTTCGAGGTGTTTGTGTAAATGAAATGTGTCCCTCTGCTTCCCTCAGTATCTGAGCAGAAGACAGGTTTTCTATTGGAAAGGGGGGCACAGAAATATATGAGGACCTCATTCCAAATTTTGAAGATGTCCTCTTGAAAAAAGGTGAGAGGAGGGAGAGCATTTGCAGGTTAGAAAAAAATAAGTTGCCTCCTTAAGGACTTTTTCCTTGAAAAGTGAAAGAAAAAAGACTGAAGGAGTGGAGAGAAAGGGCCGAAAGAAAACATTCAAGTCTTCGATTTTTTTCCCTTCGCTCCTTCCTGCAACCATTAAATCATCTTTTTTTCCCATAAGCTGAACTCTTCCTAGCCTTTCCTCTGTAATGAATAAAAGGGACAAACTGTGAATAAAACCTCTTTCCTTTTGTAAAAGAATGTCTCTGTTCAGTGGCTCTGTGGGAGAAAACAAATATCAAAATCCCTCATGAATACATATGGAGTGACATCTAGTGGGGCGTCTTTACATCTGCATGTACAAATTGGAGCCTGAAAGTTAAATCTAATCCACATAGATCAGCACCTAATATATATGTCTGCACTAAATAAATGCCCAAACCATGTATATTATAGATAGCTGGCTTTCCCATGTAAAAAAATACGGTTATTTAAATCTAGCCAAATTTATGCTTCCAAGAATATAATCAACAGTTACATAAGCAAACATGCAACATGATACTACTACACACTATGAAGATGAATCACAATAGACAAAAGAACATCCTCCACATTTCAATAGGACAAACGCCAAGAAAGAAAAAAACACACGATGATGTAATATATTATGGTTTATTACTCATCACAAATGTCATTATCAATTAAATACATCAGTTGTAGATCTGAAGGAATGAATTCAATTAGCTATGATTTTATTTCACTTTCGCCAGAGAGAGTGACAATGTAAACTTAAAAACACAAAAGACATAACGGCAAGGGGAGAAAAAACAGCTGAAACACTTCTTTCAATATTTGCATTAGTGGGTATTCATTCCCAATCAACTGTAATCAAAAATGACAATTTCAGGATCAATGCAGAAATGCACAAAGGACCTGATAGAAATGGATTTCTTGATTTGTCAAGAAGACAAGTTAGAGAGATTATTAATTTGATCACGGCATCTTGAGCCCTCTGAAATACAAGAAATAACAAGAGCTGCGAGGACATATTGATCATAATATATTGTACCCCACAGGCATGAAAGCGTGCTCAGAAAAAGACATACTGAAGCACAAAATTCTTATTTCCCATGGCACCAATCTAAACATCACGATGAGAGGTGAAATCAGTGCTTCTGTCACCACACGCCATCAACAGTCATGATGGAGGATAGTTTGCATAGATCTGTTCAGGTTATCCTCACTAACACTACACTAATCTGTGCCTATGAATGCACTGGCGTCAAAATAGAGGGAGGGAGTGTGGTATTTATATATTTAAATGACAGCCATGTGAAGACCTGAAATAAGTGAAAAACAACAAATATACAGGACATGTTGGCTACAATTACAGAAAAGTCCCTCTAATCCTTAACTACAAAAACAGTACAGTTAGAGAGCAATGTTTCTTGCCATCAAATGGTTTTATACTAACTACCTGGCACTATTCATCGTATACTGATGGGGTTCAGTGCAGTTTAATGTATGCATAAATATGTTACAGTACAGACACTGAGTGTAAATAGGTTAGGGAGTTAGTCCATAAGTCATCATGAATGTTACAACACAATTTGGTGAGACAGACATACTCAAGATCTTAAATTAAAGAACTATTCAAAGCTCCTAAATCACCTCTTAGTATTATATATTACAGTACGATTAAGACCTTCAACTCCCAGAAATTCTGTCTGAATCACTCGTCTTACTGTTTATTCTGTCGGAGGCCCACTTTTCCACGCAAGTCTATTTAATACTGCACTTCAGTAAACTGGAGACCCATGAACCTATAGTTGACCAAACCAACAGTGACAGTAAACTTAAATAATAGCAAAGACATGCATCGAGTTTGTTGTGAAAATCAGAGGACTTAGCGTGCACAGAAAAAAATGTAATTAAAATAAACACAAATGATCCCCCTCCCCCCCCTGCAACTACACTGTGTAGTCGGCCATCGTTCCAGTCAACCAGGTGTCTCTTACTCACATAGAAAAATAGTCAGATCCAAAATAATAATAATAATAATAATAATAATACATAATATACTATATTTGATTAAATTAACCACTTTTTACATAAATACATCAGAGCCCGAACGTCAAAGATCAGAGGTTAATGCTACATTGGCACACCTGGCACCTCCAGTCAAGTGGCTTCCTATAGGTCCTCGAAGCAGATTTCGAAGTATGAAACCGGCCCGTTGAGACTCCCGTTTTTCTACATCACTAAACTAACGGAGTGGTTGAATTCAGTGGTACTTTTTGACAAAATCACAAGTGCAAAAATCATCCTTCATTCTCTTAAGATACTTCAAATCACATTCTAATGGGTTAATGAACTCAAGTTCTTACCCATGCTGAAATTTGGCGAAATAAAATACATGTGTTAGATTTTGTCCGTCAAAAGCAAAATAATACTAATTTTACAGATGGACATTTGGTCTGCAGGACTTGTGCATGGGCACAATACCGCTGGGTATTGCATGTTTTTATGCAACCAGTTTATCGATAATGTTGTGCCTGCTTTTTGCAGAAATTATAACAATTAGAATTAGAATTAAAACAATAAAATGCTCCCTGTATGTCGTTTTGTCAGAGACAAAAAAACACAAATGAATCACTAAAAAACAGCCACAACTTTATGGTGTCTGGTTGTATTCTTAATTTTCTCCCTCTTTTTTCGGTGTACATCCCTCCATTTCCCCTTCAGATTTATTCTAATGACAGAAGAATTTGGAGAGAACCACTTCGGATTCAATGGTTTGCAGCCAGAGGGAGAATGAAAACAGGGAGGCCACACATAGAACAGTAACACATATCACTACACTACTAAGGCACACACTCACTCACAACATTAAACATGACAATAAATACATCCTCAACAACATTACTAGCATTTCTGTCTTCTGCCTGTGTTTGAGACGACTTTGAAGTTTTCTTTTTTGTCACAGGCATCCAGATAACCTGTCCACAGATGATAAATGATGGGGCATGTTGAGTAGAACAGGATCCTATGTACTGTAGGTAGACTTTATTTACATCCTCTATGGCACCATTAACTATTTCTGCAAACCTTCAGTCTTCAATGTCAATGATGTCAATGTTTCTCTAACCACTGCCATCCATCTGTTTAAAAAAAAAAAAAAAAATAAGAAAAGAAAAAATAACTAAAAGAGATAATGACTGTAATTTGTAAAGTTTAAGTTATCTTTCCAACGACCCATTTTAGTAAAACACACCTGTCCAAACTCAAGGTGGTCTATTAAAACCATGATCCAGTTTTCTCCACCATAGTCCTGGGACTACATTAAGTCTTTGAAATGATGCGTTTTAAAAGGAAGACATCCCATTTTTTTTTTTTATTAATACTCTGTTTCTGGGGGTCTTTTGTTCCCCTGACCTCTTTCTTTGTTCAGTGTCCCTTTTCATTATCCTGGAATGACGGGGTGGAAAACTAGGCCGAATCTCTTGCTGCTGCAGCTCCATTTTTGTCCTCAGCTTCTCCTCCCCCTTTGTCCTTTTTCTTCCCCCCTTTCTTCTTCTCTTTTTCTAGCCTCTCTTTCTCCTTTTTCAGCCTCTCTTTTTCAGCCTTGTCCTTTTCTTTCTTTTCCTTCATTTTTTTCTTCTCCTCTTCCTTTTCCTTCTTCTTGCCTTCTTTGTTCTTCTTCTTCTTTACATCTTCCTCACCAGTTGTGGCATCAGCCGCTGGCGCAGCTTCTTTTTTTGAATCTGGAATTAGCAGCAGAAGGGCGTTGTTTGCAGTGGGAGAGGGGATAGTAGAAGTAATTTGCTCAGAGACGATCTTAGGGGAGGGGGATAGAGTGCTAGGTGGTGGTACTGTGCTTTGTGATGGGGCCACAGCAGTAGGCTTTCCCTGTGCTGAGTTGTCTTCTGAGGCCTGAGCAGGCCCACGTGATGAGCCACCTGCACCCCCGACTAAGGTGCTCGGAATGTGGGATGCCGGTTCCCTCTGACCTGCCCCTGGAGGAATAGGTGGTTTATGGCTGAGGCCTCGTTCTGGGCTTGATGTTACTGCAGGTCGGGACAGATGCATCATGCCCTCCATTCCTGATGGCCCTGAGAAAGAGCCCTTCTTGGTTTGCGAGTGGAAAGGAGCCTTTGACCTGCGGAAGCCAGGGAGTGAGAGGAGGCTGGAAGAGGCCCTGAGAGGTCCTGGTGGAGGGATCTGACTTCCCAGGAAAGAGAAGCTGCCGCCGGAGCTAATGGAGGCGGCTCGGCGTTTGTACTCGAAGATGGCCCTCGTACCGTGGAGGCGGCGGCCTGGCTGGTGTGTCAGCTCCCCTCTGGACTCCTTCCACTTCCTCACCTGAATACGGCACTCCCTCTCTATGAGCCCTTCCGTCACTGGGAGAATGATAATCTGGACGACACATCAGACAAGGACGAGACAGACAGAGGAAGTGATGATTACTAGACTGGGCACTACAGGACAAAGTGACTCATAACTTGTGTCGCTGAGTAAAAACAGAAGCAGGTTTCGTTTATGTACACAGGGTCTTTGAAGCCAAGAGAAAGAGACCCACCTCCTGTACCAATATGTCCTCTCTGATAGTGTCAGGTGAGATGTTCCTTAAACGCTCCATGGTTTCATACATGCCCTGTAGTTCCCGAAGTTTATCCACAGAGCCAAGCATCTGTTTCAGTAGCACCAGGCCCACACGAAACACTATCTTCACCCCTACAACCAGAGACTTAAGTCAGGTTTCTGTCAGACTATTGACCAAAAATATTACTGAATTTGATAAATCCTTAAAACTGCAGAAACCTTTTCTACCCAAGCAAGCATAAAATGTATCCAATTTCTCATTAGATCATTATAATTCTTCAACAACTAGAGGTAAATGTAGGAAAACGGTTATGAACAGACAAGAGAGCTGGCCGAACCGTGTGGATATACATTAAAAGGTACCTTCACAGAAGAACATGTCCCATACACGCAGTACACTGGCCCATGGTAAGGTGCGTGAGAAGATGCACATGAACCACTCAGTCATGTAGAGAATCGGGTCAATCTTGAACTTCTTAAGGTGACGGTACGCCATTGGGCACGTACGCTGTAACAGGGAGAAGAAGATCTCGCCATCCAGCTGGATCGCTTCCTAAAAGACAAAGACTAAGTGTAAATTTAAAGTAAGAAAATTGACACAAAGGTCTGACAAAGAGTTAGTTAATTTACTCACCAGACCAGCACTGTAGTAGCCGGGAAGGTACTTCTCGCAAATCTGAACGAGGCACCAAAAAGCTTGCTGTGAACAGAACCAATTTATAACAGTTAAGGTTGGCAATCAACCGCAAATGAGGTTGAAATGTTCAGCTGTGAGTTGAAAAATAATTGCATCAATTCCTACTTTTGTTTCCCATTTCTTTCTGGAGCTCTTTTAAAAATGTGAACAATACGCACATTATAAATTGACTAAATCTTCTCACGCTTGTTCTTCATTTATTTGTAAATGATGGCAAGGCTGTGTTGTGATGAAGAGATATATAGTGATGTATGAAAAAAATTATATACGCAGCCTTCCTGTCCTTCTGTTAAACAGAAAACGGCCCGCAATTTAAACTGCGACAACAGTTTCAGTAGATAAAGATACACCGTTTGTACCATTCATTAACTACAGCAAACAAAAAACCCTCACACAGACACCTATCGGCATACATCCATTTATATATATGGGACTGAATTAACTCAGGTTTTAAACTGTCAGAATATTCATCAGGTAGGTCTATGTGGTCACCTTGCTTTAAAAAGATTGGCCCGGACAGAGCAACTGTAACTTGAGTCCTGTCTGTATCAAACATGCTTGATATTTGCAGGACACCTTGTCGATTGCTTCAGTCTGGTCAGTGAAGTTTCAGCAGTGTCACCAGTCTGCTATTTTTAATTCAGCACTTTGTTTCGCTGTTTCCCACGCCCACTCACTTCTTCTTATGAGCAGTGAAGAGGGATAAACATAAACCATAATTAAACGAAAACCATACCATGACTTCTGATAAAGCATAACCACTCGAAAAACTGCATCTTGTGGTGTGCTACATAGGAACGTTAACTCACTGTCCTATGTTTCCAATGATCAGGCATCAAGTTCATATTCTTTAATCTCATCATACAGCATGCAATCATACAGTTTGCATTTGACCTATGATGACATCTTGTTTTGGATCAAGTAACACAAAAGGTAAATTGTAAAGTATTACATATTTTTCTATTTAGTAGTCCAGGTAACATCATTTTAATACAACTCAATATCATCTTACATATTTATAACATTTTGTAAAGTATCAGACTGTTCAGAAATAATGTCAGAACTGACACGGATGAACCCCTTTCCTTTCCCACCTAGTGAGAACCTGTACCCCATTGGCTCAGCCCCTCACCTCAGCAGGCATATGCATGAGCAGCACTGCAGCCACTGGAGCCTGGGCCTGGCAGTAGCCCTCGTCAGGCCGGTAGATAGTGTAAGCCTTCAGGATCCGGTACAGATCCTGTTGCCTGCAGGAAGAAATTAAAAAGTTATCTGGTGGCCAAATCCATCAAAATACTTGACAAGTTCATGCACCTCCCTTTGAATCTTGAAGAGAAGAATGCAAGTAAAACTAACTGGAATTCATAAAATAATCTTGACACTACCACTACACTACTCTGAACTACTTATCTTCTAAAATAAAATGTATTATTATATTCTTACATGTATTGTGCCTTTATGTTCTTTATTAATTGTGTCCATTTTTTTTTATATCCTCTGTTGGTATCATTTTCTGTATGACATTGTCAGTTTTTGAATTTTTATGGGTCTACCATTTTTGACAAATTTACTCTATTTACTTCTAATTCACACCATTTTTTTGGTTGTATCCTGTAATCAGTTACTCCAGGATCAAACACTGTCTGCTAATGGTTACATAAAATGCGTGCATTGGAGTCAGAGTGCAGGTTTTTCTCGTCCATCGTGTGCTCTGATGTAAAACAGAGCAAACACAGGTTGATTTTTTACCCGTGGCCACCACGAGCAGCAAACATCTCATGGAAGGGGAACTGTCTGTGGAGATCCTTCTCTATAATGTCCAGCCATTTAGCTTCCCCCTGCTCTCTCTCCAGCTCCTGCAGTTAAAAAAAACAAAAAAAAACATTAGATATAAGTTCTAGAAAAATTCTCATTAACTCATGGAGAAAGTTTCTAATCAGCCATCAAAGTGGATTAGACTGCAAAGCCCTTAATAAAACCACATTTGAGTCTTCCTCAGACAACACAAAGAATATCAAGCAGACTGCTAGGACCCAGACCCAACCGAAGCCAGACCTCCCTCCAGCATGGTCACAGAGGCAGGGCAGGCAGGATTACTGGTCCTGATAAGAGGCTTACAGCATGCTAGGTTGCGCCTGCACGCCTTTCACACCCTTCAAGCTAAAGTGGCCCTTTTCAGCCACAACTTCCCATTACAATGAGCCAAACTTTGAGCCAGTGAATCAAAATACTGTAGCTTCTTCACTGTCCTCAAATTAGTTTCAACCCAGCTACGACCAACTTTATACAAAGAGAAAGACATTCAGCACAGATTTGAAGAATAAAAGATCAAACTACAATTTCATATTTAAGAATAAAAATAAAAATTTAAAATTTAAAATATACATTTTGGGGACACATTAGTGTTGTTTACAATTTATTTATTTTATTTGTTTTATTTATTTGATTAGGACAACGCACATTAATGAACATTTCTGCGCAACTGTAGTCCTAGTTGCCTAGCATGCATGTCTTTATGGTGGGAAGTAACCGGAGCACCTGGAGGAAACCCACGCAAACACGGGGGGAACATACATAGTCAACACAGAAAGGATGACCTGGGTTCGAACCCAGAACCTTCTTGCTGTGAGGCAGAAGTGCTAACCGCTGAGCCACCATTTTTTTTTTCTCTTGTCATCTTTTTTTCTCTTAAATACTAGGGGGCCTGAATCCATGTAAAATGAACACCTAGGGTTGGGCCATATGGAGAAAATCAGATATCACGATATTCCTGGCCAAATACCTTGATGTTGATATTGCGACGATATTATAGGCTTGACAATTGGTGCTTTAACAAAATATCTTCACAATTAGATTTCAGATAAATAATCATCAGTACCGTGGATATACGTAGTAAAAGGAAAATAATAAAACAGCAAGAACAGTCTGGTAAGTTCATAAAACTACATCACTAACTGTAATGCAGCCTTTATGACCAGAAAAGACAAAACTAAAGCCATATTACGATATCAAAAATCTAAGATGATATATTGTCTCATATCACAATATCGATATTATATCAATATATTGCCCGGCCCTAACTGTACCTACATATTTGTTGATGACAGTATCTTAGAACTCATGTTTTTTTGTCATAACCCTCACCCTGTGTGTTACATTTTAAAATGTTATAAATAATTTAAAAAAAGAAGTTAAAAAGACAACATGGTCACATTAATACCTCAAATTTTCCAGGGTTGTCATTTAGGAGCTCTTGGCTGTTGGACAGTAGCTGCCAGGCTTTGGCTCTGAGAGAAGATGGAATCCCCTTCCTGCAGCGCAACTTCACCTTTAATGCACAAAAATATACACATAATGCTTATGGCATTAGGTAGAGTAAAACTAATCCAAGTATATCTAAAACGCTGACATGTATACCTTCTGGAAGCGATGTTTGATCCACTTATCCCAGTTGTGGAACATATCAAGCCATTTTACCTCCCTCTGTCGGGCGACATCAACTCGAACATCCTTTTCACTGTAATAGAGAGTGATGCCATTTTTGACTTTGAACTGGGAAGTACTCTTTTTACACTGCTAAATATTGCACTCGGATATGTTTAGACATTAGTAACTCTATGGCACAAATTAATTACTTCACTTTCTCTCTCACAATAATTTGCACATTATGCTGAATGGCTCAAATACAGAACTGCCTTAACATTGACCAGAATGCACTGCCACTACTGATGGATACTAAATCAATACAGTTTTAATTATTCAACAGTGGAAGAGCAATTAGCTTGTCAGAAAAGTAGAAGCAAATCTGACAGAAAAGAGAGGAAGAGAGCAGATAGGCGCGAGAGGTGATACCACAGAGACACACAGTCAGTACATATTGAGTCACAAAAACACCCTCAGCATTATCTGAGTCAGACCAAGGGGAGATAGAAAATGGACAGATATGTTTAGAGCAGCAGACAAGGAGAGAAAGACAGGAAATAGACGGTGAGACCAACAAGAGGGAAAGAACTCTTTGGGGCATATGGATGACAGAGTGAATAAGATGTTCAGGGAAGGCAAAGGGACAGATTAAAAGGAAGATAGTCAGGATTTACATTTATCTGTGTAAACCAATTATGTGGCCATAATGTAGGCTTTCAAACAGCTATACTGAATATGCATCTATACTTTTAGAAGATCTCAGACCTATCTGTTAGATATAATAAAAACACAGTTATCAATAATTTGCACAGTGGACGGGAGTGTGAGTAATTAGTTTATGTCCTAATACTTACGCGCTTTCACTGTACTGACTCCCACCTAGGAAGCCATATTTATCAGTGCGTCTGACAGCCATGCCATTGATCTCAGAGTCGGAGCCGATAGAGCTGCCATCCTCTCCCAGCCCAGATAGAGACTCCAATGTCCCCGACATTAAGCTGGCTGACTCTAGGTAGCTGAGGGTGTCAGGGGCCGGCCGGGGCCTGGCCAGCGGAAATTCTGGCTCGTGGATCAGTGGGACAGTAGGGCTGGGGTGTTCGGTTCTGGTAGGGCTGCTGGGCAGCTCTGCTTTCCTCGCTTCACTTGGAGTGTCAGGCTTTGGGGAGAGAGGAGGCTTCTGTCTTTGAGGAGTTTGTGCTTGTTGCAGGGGCTGAGGTTTCTGCTCTTCAGCTGTTGTTGATGCTGCCATATCGGTGAATGCTGGAGAAGCAGGCGTGGGGTTTGAAGCTGCAGCAATTTGGGGTTGGCCTGCTGTAAATTGACCATCATCCATGACAGGATTTGGATTGTGGGTGACATGCACATTGGGGTAAAGATTAGGACCAGGATTGAGATCAGGAGAGGGGGATGCCTGTTGCACTTCACTCTGAGCCGATGGCTCACTTGACAGGGGTGGGGTCTCTGTTTCAGTAGTTAAGAGCTCTGCAGCTGGTGGGTCACTGGTCATTTCCTGCTTAATAACATTAGCTCCAGTCTCTGCATCTTTCCCTCCTGATTCCTCTCTCTGTGGAGCATCCTCATGTACCAATAATGTGAAAGGCGTCTCAGCAGTGAGTGTGGGAGGACTCAAGGGTGGGTGGGGAGTTAAGGGTGAATGTGCGGCAGGAGTGTTTTCAGTCAAAGCTTTGTCATTGTAGAGGTAAGACTTAGGTGTGGGCATCTCCCTGGCAGACTCTGGAGCAGGGCTGTTGGTAGAAGTCTGCACTGATGAGGATGGAGGGATGGATGGAGCTGCATGATGCTCACCCAGTGCAGGGGGTGATGGGGATAGGGTGGAGATTTCAGCCATGGTTCCACTCTGATCTCTCCTTTACAAAAAGAGATAACATGATGGAGGTGAATTTTCCTTTGCCAAATAGCAGCTATCAGTTCACTGCATTGGTTATAGTGGAGATGCAAATCTTCTCAGCAACAAGTCATGAGCCTGGCAACTTAAAAGGTCAATGCTTGATGCAAAAGATGACTAAAGTGTCTATGAAAATCAGACTTCTAGCCATTTTCTTATTTTGTGCATTCCTCCTCTTAAAACAGAAAATAATTGGAGAAGCAGCCAAAGTGAACTATATTTTGAAATCATGGAAATTATTGGGTGACAGTGTGCAAACATACACAATCCATTTTTAATTGCAACTTTAAATGTGATATTTTGGTATATTGTTTCTGCGAATAATAATGTCACAGCAATCAATGTCTAAAGCTACATTTCCTCTTTTGCTACATCGACGCCTATATCATACAGTACAATTACTCAACGGTGGACTATATCAGCAACTTTATTTAAAAAAAGAACATGAAATCTCTTCGCAGACATCACACCAAAAATATAAAAAACGTACAACTATAATATTAACTTTAACACAATTTTACTTTATCAGCGGGCTAGCCAGGATGACAGAATTTGTTTTACTGTTGATAGAGCTGCATTAACCTGGCATTTGGTTATCAACGAAGCGCCCACGACAACCTTTGTGATCCAAAAATTTGCTTATGAAGCAGATACTGTCTGTAGTTGTTCAAGACAGCTATCATTTTTATGCTAGCAGCTAATAACCCCAGCAACTTTGTTGTCATATCCTCTCTTGAGGCCTCTCTTCAAGCGACTCAACTTCCCGATTCAGCAGACAGGAGCAATGGTTCACTAATAGCCAATAGTCAACACCCTCCCTCGCTCCCTCCCTCCCTGCCAGGCCCTGGCCGAACAGCGTCCACGGCCTTGTCCACCCGCTGCCCGGTCAATACAACTTCAGCTCTGCTGCTCAACTCACCCACGACCGGCGTGTCACTTTGATCCGTCCGCCTGGATAGCCAGGGGGTTCCTATCCGTACGCACCCCCCGCCACAGCTCCGGTTCCGCAACCTCCTTCGTGAAATGTAAATACGAAAAAGCGAGACCTGGGTAGGAACCGCTAGCTATATGGGGTGAGGACCTGGAAGCAAACGTCCTGCAGTTGGCGAGCTAGCTGGCTAAGTTAGCAGCTAAATTAGCTTATTTTAGCCTGTGTAACTATTAGCATTAGCGCCGATAGTGTTCTGTTTCTGTAGCTTAGCTTTTAGCTGAAGGTTTCGGTTACCTCTGTTAGACATTCGGACTTGCTGCGAAATTCTCGCCAAATTCAAGCAACCTTCTAAGTAACAATTCACAGTCTGAAACAAAAATGACTTTCTTTGTTTAATTTATCCAAGCACGGCGACAGGGGTAACGTTACATCCAACACCAGCAGGCTGCATTTCCTACTGACAGCTACGTGCGTGTTCTCGTCAATGTCGTCGGTTACATGCACGCACCCGCACAGGAGCCTCCCTTCCACAGCAGAAATATGCATTATACACAGTGGTGGAAAGTAACTAAGTACATTCACTCAAGTATTCTTCCTAAGTACACTGTTTGGGTACATGCACTTTATTTGAGTATTTAGATTTTAATGCTACTTTATACTTCTACTCCATTACATTTCAGAGGGAATATTGCAAATTCAGATTATTAATACAAAAATAATTAACAAATAATGTATTGTTATAGTCTAGATTACACAACCAGGCAGTAGGCCTATATACTTTTTGTTAAGATAAGATCCACCTTTACCAGCTACAACATTTAAGTGATGCACACATACATGCATCACTAATTTGGTACTTTAAGAACACTTTCTATAGTTTTGTACTTTAGCTTAAGTACAATTTTAAATGCATGACTTTTACCTTACAGTATTTCTACAGTGGTAATGCTACTTTTACTTAAGTAAAATATCTTAGTACTTCTTCCACCACTGATTATACATGTATGCTTCTTGATATTTATATTTCCTCATAATTGATTTAATTTGACCACAATCACACACATTCGTGTGTCTCTAGTAATCAAATATGTTTATTTGTAAAGCACCCTCAACGTACTTTATAAGAAGAAGTAATTAACAAAGGAGTTACTTAAACACCAGAAAAATACATTCCCCAAGTTTAAACAATGGATGTAAATAAATACAATCTAATAATAACAACGTCACGCCGTCACTTCGGTGTTTCACTTTACTGGAATGTTTTCGTTAAACCAGTAGATGGCGCCATTCCGTTTATTTACAAGCAACCCTCAATATTCAGGTTTGTGGTAATGCACCAAAAAACGCACTCACACACTATAGATTCACACCGAGACATGCTTAGCAGTGTCAATCATACCAAACATATTCACCAATATTATGCTGTAGGCCTATATTTGCAGAAAAATCAATGATAATTCAAATACTACACAATTCCTATCACTTCAAATTGCTTTGTTTCATTTGGGGGAGACCATCAGAGGTTCTATGTGGGGATTGTGAGTCATGTCTCTGTTTTCCTTCCTCCTTTGTTGTGATGATTGCCATGGTAACAACCACAGGAATGGGGGACACCCAAGCATGCTGGAACAATGTCATATTCTACAAGGGAACTCCCATATGGTTGGTCTTACTCACACAAATAAATACTATCCAGCTGGTTGTCATAGAGTCTGATGACAAGTTTCCACAAGAGTATAGAGTAAAGACTGGGTCTTTTGCACTGTGCGCAAACAAAGATCATCGTCTCCATGGAAATCCAGAGGTGGAGAACACCCAGTTACCATGTAGAAATAGTAAGGTAAACATATGCACATTGAAACGAAACCAATGATCTAAGATCATGAGTCAGGTCTCCAAGCATTTTCATTATGTCTTACACTGCCCAATGTAATAAAATACATAAATGAGATCAGTTATGGAAACAAGAAAATGCAGACTCCCTGTGAATCAAGTGCAAAATCCAAACATGCGAAGCCATGTAGAATATATTAAATAGTCTTTATTGAAACTTACCAAAAATTAAACATGATAAATTTAACTGACAATGTCATTATAAAACATTCTTTAAATTATGAAACATAAAACGTTGCTATTAATATATATATTACTGAAACAAAGGTCTAAAGTCCATATAAAAATGAAGTAAACTGGGTTTACATTCATCATAATTTACATAATTACAAAAACAATATTAGACAATCTCTAAATTGAAATGTTTAATGTCCAAAAACTGCAGATTAGAATGAACTGAAGCCAATGAAATTCAATAATTACATTATATATATCATACATCATATATAATAACACTATTAACGTATGTACTTCATCTGAACAAATGCTTTCATTGTGTTTGAACACTAGACTTACACAAATATAACAATGATATAAAATGTTTTCATTCTGTAAATACTCTGCTTTTATTGTTACATAATAGCTGGTTACTCCACACATATCTGGAGTCTGTCATGTCTACGTAGGTGCTTCTGATGCGTGTTGCAGTAGTTGAGGTAACATTAGGCATCTTTCGGGCTATCCAGATGGAATGTGTCAACCCATTTCTGTGTGCGGGCTTGACATTCGTCCCAGTCGTACAGAGGGCGGTACTGGAAGTGGCGCAGGGCTTTGTCTGTGCAGACAGTGAAGGAGGTACAAGCCACAGCCAAGGTGTAACGGTTCAGCAACGGTGTGTAGTTGAACAAGGGGCTCATTATCCAGCGAAGCAGGTCATTAAACATTGCCAGGAACCAGATCACCAGTGAGGGCATGCGGACCCGTCGGAAGTTAAATTTGCTAAAGAACTGCATGTTGAAATCCTCGTAGTTCTTGTAGGGAGAGTCATCGTAGCAGAAGTAAGCTTCACCTCCAACTTTCTGTGGGCACTCTCTCAGGGCTCGTGCAGCAAGTACATGCATCCAGGCCACATTGCCTAGAAACACAAACAAGTGGGTGAAAACCAAAATGAATGATGGAAGTAGGAAGTACTCAAAACATTTGCCATAGTAGAAATAGTTAAACAGTAAATGTACTCGAGTGCCAAAAGGAAAAAATATAGTCATTATGAAGATAATTCCTCATTCTCATTTTACAAAGAATTTCCTGGCCCTCTTTGGAACTTGTGTTTTTAGTTCTTAACAATAACATTTGGTAATAGAAGCTGAATTTATGGCTTGCACAAAATACAGTATGAGGCTGAGAGACAAAATCAAAATATAACTACTTTTAAGTAAGACAAAAAGTAGTCTGTCTGAAGAATGATTTCTGTCAGGGCCAAATTATTGATGAATAAACATGTACCTGGAATATGTAAGTTATCATTTTAGAGAAAATACATGTTTACCCAACAACACTAATGTTTTATGCCATTTACCAAAGTTTAATATGAAATTATTCACATCTATTATCTTAACATCTGGAAGGAGATTTATTTAAGGATGTGTTCATAGTGCTGTATAGATTTGGGTGGTGCTGATACTACTCACATGGTATTGTTCTAACAACCAATACATATGGATTGGAGTATCCCTACTGGTCATGTTTATCATGTTGTACCATCTGTGCATCTTTTGATGTTACAGTACTTGTGCTTTTAGCTCATTGACTGGCAGCGGTTGAGGAGTCAGCTTAAGAGAGCATCAGAGGTTTTGTTTGTTTGGACTGACAGTACTGTAAAAACTACATCCAGGACACTTTGTATGAAATGCAGAGGAAGTAGTTTTGCACAACAAATGTACTTCTGCTTTTAATCCTGGTGTGAACATATGTCAATCTAGGGTTTTATTTGGTTCTCCTTAGCAGTTTGGTTTACATGCCTTTGCCTTCAGAGTTAAAAATAACACAGAGGTTGCTTAGTATTCTCTGGTTACATCTTTTGACTCTGACGTGTCTTTAAAGTTGTGATTATGACTTACAAAAACAGTTATTTTACCTGCATAGACCCGTCCATGTTCAGAGTCCTCTGGGACACCGCCGATGAGTAAGCCCCCCCTTTGTATGCCCATCTTGTAGAAATCCTTAATTAGTTGGTGACCCTCGCCATAGATCCCCGTCGGCCTCAGAGAACATGTGTACAAACATTTTCCACCCTTCACCTGGACAGGAGACAAAAAATATTTGGTGTTAGGAAATCAGACAGGAGGCTACAGAAATAAAAACGTAATCCCAAAGCGGTCAAAGGGTAGATTTTTGTGGATTGTAAACAGCAGTGGTGGTAACACCACTGCAAAGCCACAAGGGGATGATCTAGAATGTTGTGGCAAAGTTGCACAAGAATTTCCCTCATAATGTTTTTTCCAGTCTCAAGCTAATATATTACAGTATAAAATCTGATCTTTAGCATTATAGTAGTCAGTAATATTCAGTAATAAACATGAATACACACATCTGGATGCCAATAAATATCTTTTTGAGTCTACATCTGCAGCTTTATGGTTTTATGATTCTTATTTCATTTCTTATTGTTGTTTTTTTTCTTTTCTTTTTTCTAAGTGTGTCTGTAAAGTGTACTGTTAAAAGGTACTTTCAATAAATCTGCCTCAATGAAAACACCTGAAACCAGCCAATTATTTGTGAAATGAATGTTGTTAAGAATAAATTACCTTGGTGCCATTAGCATCAAGCAATATTTTTTCTGCCTTTGCCTTGCTCCTAGGATAGGCCATAGTGTGTTTCACTTGGTAAGGTGTGTCTTCATTGCCCCTGTAGAGAAAGAGTTAAACAGTCAGAGGAGGACTCAGAAGAAAGTGAGCAGCAGGTAGTGTTTTTGTCATGAATGATAGGAATGTGTTTAAATAAGGGAGAGACAGACAGATAGAAAGGAAAACAACCATCTGCAATGAGCAGACCATGGTTCATTCTTTCACTCTGACTTAATCTTTTGAAGGAGAGAATGCCAAATATTGTTGTTCCAACTTACAGCTGTAGTTATGTAATAGAACACACACACACACACACACACACACACACACACACACACACACACACACACACACACACACACACACACACACACACACACACACACACACACACACACACACACACACACACACACACACGACGCTCAAAGCATTTGTGGATGCTGGAAGTTCGTCACTGCTAGTATTGTTTTCTCTCCTGATTTTAGCATTGAAGATCCACATCTTTTGCTCTTCATTAAGGATCATACCGCGGTTGTTGCATATTTTAATCCAATTACTACTCATCATGTATATTTTGATTTACCATACCATATTTCAAAGAATAGGTTGGTTTTCCAAGGTATTCTTGGTACTCCTTGGTTTATTACCTAGTTGAATACCAATGGCTGTCAAGGGCTTCGTTGAAGTAGGAAAAGCACTCATAGAGCGCATCCCTCCACTCAGAAGGTTTTAAGGACTAAAATTATTATTTTAATAACAAAATATATAAATCCTTAAACATGCATCTGCATCTCAATCAAGATCTTCAACAAAATACATATAGTAACACACAATGTGATATGTGTGCTTTTATCTTTTCCCCTTCTAAGCAAGTAGTAGTTCATAAGAAAATAGTGAAAACCCTATCTTGAAATGTTATGATTCATGGATTTGCACAAAAAAAGAATCAATTGTTCTTTGGCCATAGCTTGTTTCCAACAAGTATAATTTGAATCTGTTAGTTGAGTTTTTAAAAGTAGAGTCTCCTGGTACTGGTTGTGGAAATTCAGCTGTCCCTTTTGTGTGTGCGCTGAAAAAACTGTCTGTCTTATTGGGAAAACAAAAAAGGGCTAGGACCAAGCCACACAACACTGTTTGCGCTTGTGCACAGGACAGAGGAAAGGTTGTGATTGTTCAAAGTACAAAGAGAAAGGAAGTTGGGGCAAGAGGGCCGGTAAATCAGGCACATACTAACATTCTGAAGGAGCACTGGTGGGAGGGGGTGTATTTGTTTGGGTGTTGTGTTCAAATATCAACAATCTTTCACCAGAATCACTGACTTCACCTTTAAGATATATTACCAACTAGCAAACAGACAAACCAACAGAGGGACAAATTAGAGAAAAACAATGCTAAAGTAAAGTATTTGTAGGAAATGGACAGACTCATGTAAAAACACTGTTAGAGTGAGACTGACCAGAATACAAAAACAGGTTTTGTATACTAAAAAGACAGTGTTGGAGACAGAATTACTTGAAATAATCACACAGCTGTGACTCACATCATCAAATGAACTCTGTTGGTCACCTGTTTACAGCAGGCCTATTCTTACATAATATCGTGACAACTGGTAAAGTGTGTTTTGAGTTAGATTTATAGACATATTACTGCTTGGAGCAGTACAAGATATGTGTCTGACATACAAGACGGACTCATGCAAACATTAAGGGAAAATATCACATGCATGTGACAACAAGATAAAGAGTTCAATGTCTTTTCATTCCAGATTTTGGAATGTAAAAGCCCCATGATTATACCACTAGGGTGCTGGATACTGTGTGTTGTTTACTCTTTGTCTTCCCCCGATCTTATCTCTTCTGTACAGGCCTTTGTGTTTTCCATGATGGTGCATTCAAGAAATAAATAAAGGATAGAAAATATAGTGACCACAGAAACGTTACTGAAAGAGCCAAAGCATTTCTAAAAGTGAGTGTGTAAACTGCAACCTGTGTGCTCGGTGAGGAAAACACACCGACTTGGACTTGTACACTGGGTTACACTGTCAGCAGAATAAAATTTAACAGAGTTCAAAAACAAGTAAATAAAGTATTATATTTCTTCTAGCTTCACCTGATAAAGTGGTCTCCGTTGACGTTGGGACCAATCACTTCCATGCTGCTGGTGTAGACCAGGGACTGAATGCCACACTCCACACAGGCATTGATCACATTCTCCGTTCCTGAGAAGAAAGAAAACATTGTCTTTTAAGAGATGGAGGATACTGGGTTTGGATAGATCAGACTGAATTTTATTGGGTAACATAAGTTTGTCAATCCTCAAAGCCACAAGACTGACTCTGACACAATTGAATTTCTTCAGTGAATCTGCAGACAGTCAAATTTAAAAGTTTCAAATCACTCTGTAACATGATGAGGATGAAGGTCTTGGAATTATAACTGGACAGGAAATTAATTGAAAAGAGGCACGAGAACCACATGTGTTCTATTTAGATGATTCCTGTCAGCTAAACAGAAAACATGTTTTTCTAAAATCGTGGATGGACAGTGGAAGAAAATCTGGCCATTGCAAAGTGAAAAAAGGCTTTCCAGTATTAGACTTTTAGTAGCCTAAAGTTCAACTTGAGTCATAGAGGGAGTAGAGGAGTATAGGGCCACAGTCCACAGGCTGCACAGTAACATCTGGTCCAGTTTGGAAGAGGATCAAAACAAGTGGGTTGACTGCTAAACAAACAAGATTAAAGAGTCTACAGACATGCTCTTTGAGTTTAATGCTACGATCGGCATGCTAACATGCTCACAAAAAAAAAATTACAATTACAATGCTAACATGCTGATGTTTAGTGTTAGTTTAGTGTGTTAGCATGCTAACATTTTGTAATTACCACTCAACCAAAAAAATGGGAGGGGAATCTCTGGTATGTATTCAAGCTGAAGGCCAGAAACCACAGAGCCTTTGACGTCATCAGTAAAATAAACTCTAACTGGAAACCAAAGTCTAGATACTCTACTCTTATATTGAGTTAACTGTCCTGCACCTGCAATCCTTACTAATTCTAGGATTTCAGTCCTTGCCGTCTGGGTCCCATCTGTAAGGAGTAACAGGTACAAGTACTCCTTTATACCTGCAGCCATTTCCTTCTTGAATAGGGGTCAGGAGAGGAGTCTTCTTTGATCTGTTGGCTACCTCATTTCGTCCTCTTTTCTTTCGCTCTTTATTCCTTGGTTGGTTATATTTCTAGTCTGTTGACTATGAGTTGAGGATGTCAGAAACGTTGATAAAAGGGGTTGGTGATGTAATGTAATGGATGCTGATGTTGTGGGTGACGATGGTCATTGTTGATTATATTGTGTCAACTTTGTAGGCTGATATGCACTTTTTCCTACCCTATGTACGGTAGGTTACTTTGACGCTGCTATCCATGCACCCTGTACTGGTATTTATTTGTCCTCGTACTGTTACAGTTGTGTTCCAGTTGGACTGTGTGTAGGACTTGTATGTATTTATATATCTTGTATGTGTTTATACTTGCTGCACACCTAATTGCCCTTTGGGGACACAAATAAAGTTGAAGTTGATTTATGTCTCGGAGACTGAAAAAGAGGGAGTTCATATGTAACCCTTTTGAAACACAAATTCTAATAATATTTTTCTGCTGAAGGAACCTAGGCTGAACCACCAATCACAAATCACTTCTCTGCTCCTCGGCTTTACACACACAAACTTCTCTTCTGTAGTGGTTTGAAAACATTAGTACAACATTAATTAGCTGAGAAAGTTCTAGTAGTTCAAAACATTAACAACTTCCAGACAGATATGAGCAAATGATTCATTCAATTCAAGCATTTCTAAGAGATCTGTTGTACTCCTGTTTTGGGAAAGAACATTTAAACTAACGGATGATAAAGGTATGTTTTGTCTATTTACTGAATCACTAAAGACCATTCCAGACCAGACATTGACCAGAGCCATTGACCCACAACCCATCAACATAAAGCCCATTAATCACTTGCTCCATTAATGTGAACAGTATCCTCAGTCTGGATCTAGATTAGATTATTTTAAATTTACATCAATTAAATAGCCATTTTTATCTGACCTGCTATCAACAAAATAATATATAATACATTTGTGAGCTGACAATAATGTAAATGAAAAAAAAATATTAAGGTGTTCCCTATACTCACATAAAGGTCATGTACGCAGAGTTCATACAAGTAAGCTACAATATTTCCTGGACTAACGTTTTAAATGATAAGTCTGACGATATTATGTATTTTTCTTATTGTCAACAAATCCCCTAAAAATACCAAAACGGACAATAAATTGATCTTACTAACAAGTACTGTCTTTAGTAGGAACCAATGGGCTTGGGGCTGAGAACCACAGGCAATCTGGGGAGTTAGAAAGCATGGAGAGAAGGACTGGCGCATTGTTGGTTTTGTTTTTTTCACATTAAGATGAATAATAGCCTAAACTAAACATTAACAGCCAAGCCTACATTATCTCTTGTCTTGTGGCACCAAAAGTGGTAAGAATAAGGCCCACTGTTTTCAAACCTACCACACACACACACACACACACACACACACACACACACACACACACACACACACACACACACACACACACACACACACACACACACACACAACAAAAACACACAACACACACACACACACACACATACACACAAACACACCTTTAGACAGGTTTCAACAGGATTTAACCCACAACAAGTCTTCAGTTGGCAGTTAGTCATAGTTACAGCTACAGTGAATTAAAGAACTATTATTACCATGTCTCCAAAAAAAAAAGAGGGAAGTTGTGCGGTCCATTGGGGAACTCTTGGCTCACATTCAAAATAAGGCAAATATTGCTATTTTGTGCTAAATGCTGCCTATGCATTATATATACACTTTATTTTCTTTTTTTGCCTCTTTATTTTTGGTGTTTTCATGACAGTTTGAATTCTTGTCGGGCTGAAAAAAGCCCTTCAAACAGCATGTGACACTTAACTCACTGAACACTGAAACCCAAACTAATAGGGTTACGCAGTTACAGTAAGAGCAGAATGACCAACCATGCTTTGTCAATGAAGGAGAAACTCTGCCCTACATTATAAATTACAAAATATTCAATGAAAATAGTCCCTTTATCCAGGTCTGAGTATCTGTCACACCAGAAACTGGCAACATGACTGGCTAACAATGGTCATTTTTGTCTCAACATTCAGCATAACTTAATTATGACCAACATTTTTGAAACCATGGGTAATGTCACGCCCTTGAAAATCATCCAAAACAGGAGAAGGTGTGGGTTTCCTCTGTTTTCTGTTTTTTCACAGTAAAACATTTTTTAAAACTGAATAACCCATTGATGTCTCCTCCCCATCCCTTTTCTCTTGAAGTCTCACCTGTGACGTTGACAGACACAATGAGGGTCTCTGGGATTTTGTGCCAAACATCCACCAAGCTGGCTGTGTGGATAACGACATCGGCCCCCTGGGAGGCCTCCAAAACACTGCTGTAGTCAGTGATGTCCCCCTGAATGACCACCACCTTTGTCCGCTCTGAGTGAGAAACAGGAAGACATAAGTGAAAACCGCGTCACACTGTCTGTATCTGATTCTGGATCAGAAATGTTTTTCTTAAGAACTCTACAAAGGCTGGGAAGAATTGACTTACTATGTTTGTTTACCGATTACAAAACTCTTGTTCGTTTTCTGACAACATGATGTGACAGGTTTGGTTTATTTATGGATATAGAAAGACAAAAAGGATCCAAGGGATAACATGTAAAAGCGATGAACACTTTTTTTCCAACATGGTCCCTTGGTAGAAACAATATTCATGCAGCTCTCATTATCAGTTATGAAAGCCCTGGACTTCCAGCTAATCTTTGTGTCCTTGAAATGCTGATACATCAGATTAGGAGAAAAGACAGAGTCCTGTAGCTGACATAGAAAGGGGTCGGACTTTTGAACATCGAGTCAGCGATCCCGTTGGAATTCAGTCACTCCATCTTGAGTTTGCATTCCCATCTGTTATTCTACTAATTACACATAGGCGTTTAATTACAGACGTTCCTACATATTTAAATCAATATCAACCCCAACACACAATTAAATATCTCCTTTTCTGTGAGGCCTGGATGTTATGAACATTGAGTTCTCCTATTACTGTTATCTGATCTTACAGTTCCAAAAACAGCAGGCCTCAGTCTTTTCTGACAATAAATAATGAAAGCTGAACAAAGCCTTTTTCACAGTGGCAAAGGGGCATCATTTGAGGTTGAGCGACTATGAGTATACACGCTGGTAGCAGTTAGCCAGTCTCTCTCTCTCTCCCCTGTATTCCACCCTGTTTGGTTTTGTTACATTTAGTTTATCATTACAATAATTTCCCTTTTAGTTATGTAAAATAAACTTCTTAAATGTCCAGCCTTAAGCCTGGTTGTGACATATGGTATCTATAAAATGTCATCAGGAAAAAAACAAAAAACACTGCTGTTGTTTTGTCTTCAGAAAGTAGAGACAGATAGTGAAGCACAACAGGTCACAACTCCTGGTTCCATGGAAAACATGTAGCCCAAAGGTGGTGACATTTTGTGTCAAGTTGTGACGTGAAAGAGAAGTGTCGAAACCTACAATGACTAGTTAAAACATCTTTATCCTGCCACAGGAAATGTAAGGGAGAGGCTATCCTGGATTCAGTGCACAGCTATCATCTCTTTTTCATCTTTTTTTCCCATGTGGAGACACATAATTCAGCTGCCCCAGCCATCACCTCCTTTCATGCTAAAAATCTTCTATTATTATGTATATGTTGCACACATCATTTACAAAACTGGTGTCTCATTCAAACAGTTGACAAGTGTTTGTTACCAAATAAATTGCCTTCATCAGTTATACCCTTTTCAGATAATAGTCAACTCAATTACCAGATCCATGTGGTAACTCCATAACATAGGCCTACACTAATATTAACGTTAATACACACTAAACATACAGGCCAATGTTAACCCAATTTGGGTCAATCTAGCACCACCCATTCCCCATGAGCCAAAAAAAAAAAAAAAAAAACACTGGGTAACCAATCACACTAAAAAAATTGTTATTATGGCCCAGTTTAGTGTAATTTATATTATTTCAATTTTTATATTTAGCCACACCAGATTGTGGTTATTTTGACGGAATAATGACGTCATATATAATAATAATAGGCCTATTTACATTTCTGTTGGGTCATACATTAAAACCAAAAACGGTAGGCTAAATTTTTTTAGTGTTATCTAAACAAAACAAGCTTTTTGTAAAACTTAACCCACGTGAAATTAAAACCGCAAAGGACAACATGTGACATGTACATTTAAAACACACATTACAGTTCACTCTGCAAATAATATCTGCACTCTGAATTCTTCCAAATTTGGATTATTTACAAAACAGCTGAAAAAACCCAACGAACAAACAAGCCCTTTGGAACCATTGATGTTTTTTTTTAAAAGATGACAGAGAATTTGTTAGGAATGTTCAGTGACAATCGTCAAGCCGAAATGCATTACGATTGTGAACCACAAAGCCTGAAATGAAATGGAAGCAACAAAAAAGATAAAACTGTCAATTAGCAGATTTTTTAAAATGCAGTTGGGTATTTAAACTTTGTACCTGTGCCGAGTCCACGTAAACTTGAGTCTATGTGTTTGTCAAAAACCCGGACCTCCGCCAGTTCGTCCTCCTTCTCCAGCAAAACCCTCAGCAAATGCTTGCCGAGAAAGCCACATCCTCCGGTGAGCAAATAAACGAGACCCCGCTGGTTGTCCGACATCCTGGGAGAATGTGATGCAGTGACAGCTATCAACGACGGAGTCTCTCTCTGAGCACCAGTGAGCACTAAGCTTTGCATGACACACAGGGCTATTTAAGAAGAGGATCGCGTTTCGCTTTTTTTTTTTTTTTTTTGTAAACCTTTATTGATAAGTGCAGGATTACACATGCACTGGACAGTAGGCTACATTTACTCAAGTACTGTACTTAAATTCAATTTTGAGGCACTTGTACTTGACTTGAATATTTCCATTTTCTGCTATTTTATACTTCTACTCCACTACATCTCAAAGGGGAATATGTAGGCTACTTTTTACTCCACTACATTACTTTTAAAGCTTTAGTTAGCTTTCCAGATTCAGATTGTTAATACCTACAAAATGTAAACAACAAATACATACATGTATGATGTAGACTTTATTAGTCCCTTGATGCAATTCACAAGCTACCCAGCAGTATGTACAGTAAGAAACAAGCCCTATCTTTACCAGCTGCAACATTAAAGCAATGTGTCAATAATTAAACTGGATAACATACATTCTTTTGAAAAGGGACATTTTGCATGAGTACATTAACTTTTGTAATTTAAGTATATTTTGATGCTTATACATCTTTACTTTTAAGAAAAATTTTGAATGCAGGACATTTGCTTGTGACAGAGTATTTTTTTTCACTGTGGTATTGTTACTTTCAGAGTACTTCTTTCACATCTTATAGCATGTCTAGAATCGCCATTAAACATAAATCAGGGACATTATAATAAATAGATGAAGTTAGCTACATAACTTTAAAGAGTAGATCAATATTGGATGGATTATGATTAAATTTGTTCTAATGAGACATACTTTATAAAGGGTGTAGGTTTTAACTACTGGCTTTATTATTGGTGAATACTATTAATAAGTAATACGTTATAAATGTTAGTAATTCAGTAATAAATTCCCATGGATTTTCTCACTTTCTAAAAAGCCTGCAGTTATAAATCATAAGAAAAGAATTTTAATAATCAAGTCTGCAGTTGTTAGTGTTAATACATTTGAAGATAAGTGGTCAAACTGGATTTTTCCCAACCTGGCCACCCAATCACTGTTCTTATTAATTGTGCACAACTGATCTATAAAGCATTATTACATTATTTATTGACAATTACTAAAGACAATAGTTAAAACTTGAGTGACCCCTGACTATTTGAAATGTATGTTTATGTGATCCTACAGTTGGGAGTGCATGCAAAAATTTGCTGACTGACCAGCTCTCATTGGGATGAATGTGTGGATTTATTAATACTTCCACTGTGGTAGGCATCCAATAATAGTGGGCGTGCACATGATGTTGGTATGCACTTGAAACTGAGCCCACTCCAACTGACCAAACAGTTAATTTTACAAAGCCACTAAAATCCCCCTAAATTGCCTCTATTTTTATCTTATGAGAACAATATATTAAACCAAATACTATAATGTTGTGAGTTATTATGCATAATTGTCAATGATTGGCCACTGATTTTCACTTTGTACATTCAATATACTTTCTTCATTTGACTGACATTAACCTTGGTTTTTGAAAGTCTAAATATATCCACTGGTTGGATTAATTTACTGAGGCTAATCAGTAACATCCTGATCTATTACATAGTTACAGGTTTACTTTCAGTCCTTGAAGTACACCACATTCACTGTCAAGATCATTTCACACCATGAGGTAACACATTAACCGAAAAAGACCGGTCAAAGGGCAAGCTACTTTAGATACGGCCCAAATGCATGCTCTTTGGGGAATTGTTGGGTCTCTGTAAATTGTTGTGTGGTCTAGACCTACTCCATCTGTAAAGTGTCCTGAGATAACTAAAACTAAAACTATTTATTAACTATAAATAAAATGTAAGTGAATTGATCGAATCGATTGAACTTTATTGGGTCGTCTAATAAGAAATGTAATCAGTTCATCAGACTTTGTGTAGCTCCCTCTAGTTTAAAGGTCCCATGACATGGTGCTCTTTGGATGCTTTTATATAGGCCTTAGTGGTCACCTAAGACTGTATCTGAAGTCTCTTTCCCAAACTTCAGCCTTGGTGCAGAATTACAGCCACTAGAACCAGTCCCACAATGAGCTTTCCTTAGTATGTGCCACTTCTGTCTGTAGCTATTGAGGAGGAGAGAGAGGGGGTGGGCAAGGTGGAGGGTGGGGGTGTGGCCTTGACCAACTGCCACTTTTCTCGTTTGAAAACCATGATGTCTCTCTCTCATGGGTGGGCCAAATTCTCTGGGCGGGCAAAGCAGAGAAAGGGGAGGTAACCTTGCTCCTTATGACCTCATAAGGAGGAGATTCCAGATCGGCCCATCTGAGCTTTCATTTTCTCAAAGGCAGAGCAGGATACCCAGGGCTCGGTTTACACCTATCACCATTTCTAGCCACTGTTGGACCATAGGCAGGCTGGGGGAACTCATATTAATGTTAAAAAAACTCATAAAGTGAAATTTTCATGCCATGGGACCTTTAATATATAAGAATTCACATTAGCTACAGCATTGCAGCAGCTATTCTTCCTGGGGTCCACAAAATGCAATCCCTCTGACACACAAACAAACAAATAAACAAACAAACAAACAAAGAGAAAGGCTCCTGACAATTCAAAAATCGGAGAATTTGAAATAGTCCTTTATACACTACAGTGTCCCCAACACATTGCAAATACTAATACTGTCCATTCCCAGTCCATAACCTCAGACAGACCCTCCACAGCCAAAAGACCCATCAACATAATCACATTTGTATTTTGTTTGTAAATCATTGCCAAACTAGTTTATACATTTTTTCAATGTCTCAAGACAAAAGGTGTTGTTTTACTAAAATATTAAATCAAATTTTACCTGAGCCACAAAATGCTTTATACAACTTCACATATGCAGTTAGAACCTACTCCCTAAGACACTGGTACTCAACTTACAGCCCGCGGTTCAGTTAGAGTGCCGGGTGGCCTGCCGACCATTTTCAAATTGAAATTGAATGAAAATAAATTGATTCACATTAAGAATTTTTTTTGGCACAGTGCCAAATTAAAGAAGAAGCAGTAAAATGGAGCTTGTTTATTAAAAAAAAGTCCCGGGGGAGGGGTCCCAGCCCAACCCGACACAGGTCTAGACTAAGCCCTGAATGTCCTCAAATCCTAGATATAACCCTGCCTACACCTGACCTGTGCTGGACTGCTGCGACTGAATTTACCTTTATTTTGTTTGTTTATTAACTGGCCCTTGGCTTCCTGTCATTTTGCAAAAGTGGTCCCTGGGCACAGCAGATGAGTATACCTGCCCTAAGACCTGTAAACATACTTTGTATGTGTAAAATCAGTGGAATTTCCCTTTAATTGATCACACTTGGTGCTACTGTAAAACTTTAAAATGTTACCTTCTCATTTCTTTAATTTATTTTGCAGGAAATCAAAACAAACTCTCAGGTGGGATTTCATGGAACAATACCATACGATAGTAGGTTAGTGTTTCATGTAGATTAGTTCTAGGGTAAAAGTATTTGGGTACATTTGCTGTTACCCCTGCAACAATAAGGCAATACCTTGTTGAACTGTGGTGCACTATGGTTCGAATGTGACTTCTCACCAACAAGCAACATCCTGCCATTTCCAGTTTCAGCCAGGCTTCTTGCAACTCAGAGGAAAACCATACATTGCATTTCCCCGCAAACGAAAAAGTGAAGTGCTATAAACCATTTACATGACAGACCTCAGTTGTCAATGTTTTGCGATATGTTATTAGCAGGTTTTCATAAAAACTCCCTTTGTATTTAGTTGCATGGAATAACACTCTTCAGATAGAAATCTCTGTAGAGGACTGGGTCTTCTGGCTCACACACAAACTAGAAATATCAGATAACTGATACAGTACATGAATGCAGTATAAATGGCTGCTCAGGACTTAAATGACAATTTTATTCCCAATATTGCTGACAATTTCATGAAATGCAATGAAGGAATTTGTACTCGGCCCAGATGTTCTAAATCAAAATCGATTTTTCAGTAAATGTTAAAAAACATAAACAAATTAATTTCTGTGTTACAAGCCAAATTGAAAATGCAAAGATAGTCAGAGACCCAATTCTAATCAATACATTTAAGAGATTTTTTGCAATCTGGCATTAGAAAAACTGACATGGACAATGAGAGGTAGTTGAAGATTTGATGTAAAAAGTGCACCTTAAAAAAACAGTCTAGCTGATTTTAACAGAATGTTACACAGAACATAGGCTTGCCTGATGTTTGTCAGTCAGACATACAGTTTAAAAAATAAAACACGTCATCTTCTGTGCTGTGAGCTTGATCAGATCTCCCTTTACTGTTGTCACCTGATGACTTATGAAATTTGTAGGCCAGATTTTCAGCGCTTCCTCTCGTTTCTTTAAACAGGAAATATAAAAGTTGCAGGTGCATGGAAGCAGATTTCAACTCTGTAAAAGAGGAAATGGGACTTTGTATTATAGTTTCCACTATGCAAACTTCCTGTTGAACACGTTTATCAGCTAGTTATTTTAATGTACCTTCTATCTAGCATGTAAAACATTTGGGAGTCAGGATCCCTTAGATAAACTATGATAGATAGTCTATTAACTAGTCAACATAATACTCTCACATTTGCTGAACCACAATGCTCTCAACAGTAGGACACAGAGTCACTGAAAAAACATGGGTTTTCATTTATTTAAAAAATATTTTAATGCACCATTAATAAAGGGTCCAACGCATTAATACAAGAGAAATATTGCAAATAATATTAAAATAATCATCAAATTAAAAGGAAAAACATTAAAAAATAAATGAATGGAAGGTATGTACATGTTTCCTCCTCATGGAGAGAGGACAAGGAACAACATATTTACAGCTTGAAATCTGTGTGTTTCTACGAGAAACAAACACCTCTACAATATTTACATGTACTTCTTTGATTTTTTTTTCTCCTTTCATCCTGTAGTAAAGAGGGTTGGTTTGTACTGAAAGGCTTTCATGGAAACAAGAAATATCTTACACATTTTCCTGTTTGGGAGGGAACAAAATAACAAGTCTTCTGCTAGTTAAAAATTCAAAATAGCGGTTAAACTTTGGACGGCCATAGCCACATGAAAAACAGAGACAAAACACGGGCCATATACATCCTGCTGTCTGCAGCTTATCACAAACCCGCTGTGGTGTATCTATATATGCTTTCCACCCACCTACACTGCCAACAGATCGTAAGCAGGACATGTATTTGCATTAAGCCAATGCATTTTTCAGGGAGGGATGTTTTGTATGGGGCGAACAACTCCACATTCAAATAAAATACATACTAATGGATTCTGGAAAGGCAAACGAAACGGGAAAAAGGTAACTTTACAAAACTAAACCTTTGAAAAGACCAAATAAAATAAATGCGCCTTTTAAAAACATGTGTAGCACACAGACTGACTAAGTTAAACACTGACCACACGTTTACTAAGACCTGCATGAGTTTGGTGGAAATCATTGCTTTAAAAGCTGAAGAAAAAGAACTTGCAGTTTGCCAACTGCTGAATTAGGAATCGTCAACATTTGCTCCCATGGAACTAAACACAGACAAACCGAAGGAGAGATCCTACAAAACAAACACTTAAAGAAGTTCTCATCACAAGAACTTTTGCTAACATAGCTTTAACTTTGGGGAAAAAAGAAAAAGAAAACAAAAAACACAGGCCAATTCTGTTGTGCTGTTCCTGCAGACAAAAATTCAGCAGCCATGTAAAAATAAAACACCTTTAGCTACAACCTAACTGACATATTTCAGGGTGGGTTAAAAACAATAGTTCAAAAGGACTTAACTCCCATTCAAACAGGAGGTTGTGGCAAATCAGGAGAGTAACGCACAGCAGAGAAGAGAAATGAGTTTTATGGGGCTGGTGAATCACAAGCCACTAAGGACAGTTGGGTGGGTACACTAAAGCTCATTTCACTGTAAGATACTTACAGCTAATGCAACTAAATAACAATACCATTAATAACAGCAATAGTAATATTATTATATAATACTATGAATTGAAATAAAAAAGCTCCAAAACAATCTTCACACTTGGAAATCTTGCATAACTGAAGACCAAATTGATGTTGAAGTTTGTCATCTTAAAAGTGCACCCTTAACAAGCGCATTTAAAAACCCTGAATTTGTCAGATATTCCTGTGCGTCTGTGTGCGGATCTGTGTGGATGGGTGGTGGTGCAGGGAGGGATTTGACACTGGAAGAGTGATCCAGGAACGCTATTGACATATAATACTGGTGTTCTTTTTAGTTTTTATTGTCTTCCTTCAAACGGATATTGGCATGGAAATAGAAAGCTCTTCGTGCCTGGCTGCACGAAACATATTAATAATCAATCCACAAATACTGCCACAGAAGAGCTAATGCTGATGCAGAGGCCCCCACTCATAGTATTCACATGCCAGGTGACACAAACCTCTCACACACTGGCTTGTAAAACTGCCAAGTGAATGAAAAGTGTGTATGAAAAGTGCAAGTGTGTGTGTCTCTGTTTCATAGGTATTGTGAGGACGGGGGGGGGGGGGTACACTCTGAGGAGGGTGAACTCTGGCTGTCTGTTGCCAAGTGAGGAAGAGAAGCACGTCCACTAGTTCAGTGTCCCACGGCAGTTCTCTGTTCCACACAGGCAAGGAATCTTATTCTCCTCTAGGGGGAATTTGTAGTCGTACGTTATCTCTTCATTGACGGCGATGGCCTGCTTCGAGTAGATCACAATCTTTTTCTGGGACTCTATGGTGATAACCTTGGCGTAGCAGTTTGGCTGGAGGAACAAAGCAATGAGAGACTGATGAACAACAGCTCCAGAAAAGAATCATGCTAAAATAATATTTTGATTGAATTAAATGATATATTATATTTCCAACCTGATCTCACAGAATTCCAGCCCCTTAACTCAAAATCTGTGGCAGTTTCACGGAATGGTAAAAAAATCTGTGATGGGCCCACGGAAGAAATCCGTGAAATGAACACGGATGGCTGAAAATTCCGTCATGGACCCATGGAAGAATTCCGTGAAATGAACACGGCCCCTTAAGTTAAGAAAAGGTTGTGGGTGGGCTTACGTTTCCATGACACACTGGACAACAACGGTACGGTTGGGTTTAGGAAAAAAAGAACGGGACGGTTGGGTGTAGGAAAACAATAACGGGACGCGGGACAAAAATGGGACGGTTGGGTTTAGGAAAAGAAGAGACGCGGGACGCGGGACACGATCCCCGCTCTCCTGGGTCAAAGTCCTGTGTCGTTTGACCCATCCACCACCCCAACCAACCTCCCTAAGCGGATTTTCGGGCTTTCATACTACTCGCTACCGTAGTTGCTCTTAATGCTAGTTCATCTTCTCATTGACTTTACATTAGGATTGTTTTCCGTGGTGGCCACACGAAATTTTCACACATTCCGTGCCACCACCACGTAATGCGGTGTAAACCGTTCGTGATCATTTTACGGAATTCTGTGAGACCAGGTTGCATATTTCATAGCCTGTTAGCTATGATCGACATCTAAAACACGTCAGATATGGACAAGAGTTGAATGAGGATATTCAGACTCACAGTGCAGCAGTGGTTGATGAATCGTGCCAGGTTGCCACACTTGGTGGCATCAATAATTGTGTCGTGGTCCACTCTGAATAAGTAGCTGCTCCCGATGCCCTGCTGTGCGTACCGCTTCTCTCGATTGTCCGCCACCATCTGGACACACACATAAACATTTGTTCACCTGTCCTATGTTGACACTGAACCAACCACAACATACAGGTATAAGGTGCATGAGTAATGTTTCATATTTACAGTGCTTTAAATTGATAATGAACCAATATTGAAATAATGGAAGCTTGCAGATGCATTTGGCATATTTTTACTTATTTTGTAGCTGGACGTGTATAATCACGGCACTAAACTGTTAATATTCATACAACATACTGACTCCATGGGATGTCCTGAAAGTTTTGCTTTAAATTCATCACTGGTTCAACACAGACTGGAGACATTACCTGTCTGATGTTTTGACCCACATACTCAATGACCATCTCATCAGCAGCAATAGGCTCCATGGCAAACAGGCCCCACTCGTGGATCCTGCTGCGTCCAAAACGAAGCCTCTTCTTGCGGTACTGCATAAGGAAAGAAAAAGACTCACTGTAACAAAGGTCTTGGTAAAAAAGCATGCAGGTTCTAGGATGAATATGTTTTGAGTTTTCATGAAAATCCACTCCGGTATATATACCTATATGTGTTTTAGGTGGTTTGTAAGTGAACTCTGAATAAGTCCAGTAAAAAATAGCCACCACCCTACAATATGACCACCACCCTTCTTTAGGGTGTTGATGGTGATGAGGAACTTTAGGACGGATTTCCTGTCTGTGTTTTCAACACAGGGTTAGCTCTGTGAGACATTTAACCTTGGAAGCAGGAGAAACAGGCGGCGTTGAATGATTAATGCCTTCCTAGCGAGCAAGCTAATCCCACTCATATATCCATGACTCAAAAGTGTGCAAAGTTAGCAACTTCACTTTGAATACAGGACCTCTATTATGTAAGCAAACTGGCCAATAAACTACTGTAATATGCACACATGCAATTTGTACTTAAAATAAATTCTCAGAAGTCACCATAGACAAAGTTAGGGGTTGGTAAACAGACTGGATTCTCTCACTGATTCATTTCCTGCCTGTCTGTCTGAACTGCCCCCGGCTTGCCTGAAAATAGACCTGTGGTCTCATTTATAAACGTGGCGTAAGCACAAAACGGGGCTGAAAATGTGCTTACGCCCACTTCCCACGCAAAGGTTGTGATTTATAAAAAACAAACTTGACGGGAGAATGTGCGGTCCTCCACGCAAACTCTGACCCATGCGTACGCACATTTTGGAGACAAAATAGGAATTGGCGACGCAGATGGTGAGGTGTTGAACTGAAGTCAGATTGCAGAGAGTAAATGGGAATAAGATTACACTACGTCTTTCACTCCATATCCTCCACGTTATCATGAAGATGAAATCCAGCAGTGTTATTTGCACTTGTACTGAGTGATAACTGTTCCATAAACACCTCCTACTCAAATCTTAAATAAAAATTTGTTCTTAATATTTAATCGGCCCTGTCTCACCATCACATTGTCCGCTACAGAGAGCAGGAGGAGGAGATGGCCCGACTGCATAGAATACAGGATAGTATCAAATACCCTACCATTAGATAACTGCAGAACACAGTGTAAATAACTAAATATCTGTCTTTAAAACTGTGCATATATCATCAAATGTCAAAGTCTGAAAATGCAGCCGTTAAGCTCTCGCGCAATCGTTACCCTTAATGTCCTCATTATCAGTCTGAACTTTAATACCGTTTGTGACAGAACCTGCATGAAGAAAAGTGTGTTTGCCTATTACACTTTATTTCGTCTTCAAATTGTATCTCGGGGTGGGGGATACCACTAGTTGATGCTGTGTTGGCAAGGTGTCTACAATCACAAATTGTTGTAAACATATAAATACTGTGGTGAACCCGTGTGTAATGCTGCATGATGGCCCTGCAGGAGGACTACGCTAATGGAAGAATCAAGAGAAAAAGAGACTTCAGGAACCATGACGATGACTGGCTAATATGCAGATTAAAATTTTCTAGATAGATCTTGGATCTATGTACTGAATTGGGTCCAGTAGAGAGGGCAACGCGCCGGAACCGTGCCATCCCGGTCCAAACACAAGTCCTCGCCACTCTGGGGGAAACCGGCTGTTTCCAGAGGGAAATGTCAGACAGCTAAGTGTTTTTAAAAAATAAATATTATATATAATATTCAACTTTATCACTAAGGCTTGTTTGGATATAATCTATAGTTCTGTTAAATCTTATTACGTCTGGTATATCGAAGCTGTCCCTGAGTGCCGTAATGCCTGCCGTTTTGGACGCATTATTAATACATGTAGTTTATAAATCAGGGTTCCATACACTGTGCAAGAACAGGCCAAAATTATAATTCAATTTGCAGCAATTCCTGAACGTCTGAGAAGTTTTTTTGCTTTTTCTCTGCCAGTCATGATACAGTGAAACAACTGCCAGTGTCATTCATACACTGATCAGCATTCACGAGGTGCTTTGCATTGACATTTTATGCTTAAGAATGGGCATGTACAGGGCGGGATAAGAGGCTGATCCACATACGCACACTTGTAGGTAATCTCTGATTTATAAAGCGAACATTGCTTACAGGTGTGCGTACACACGGTTTTATAAATCAGACTTTTTTTTTTGGCGTACGCCATTTTGGGCTTTTGGGCGCATGTACACTAGTACTTATGGTACTTATAGTAAGGATCCTACACACAGTTTTATAAATGAGAACCCAGGAGTGTATCTTTAGCGGAGCAGAGAGCCTGTTCACGCATCTGGGCCTCTCCGCGCCTTGTGGAATATACCGGAGGGGGAATGAAATGCAACAAAGGACTGCAGGTCGGAATTGAACCTGCGTCCACTGCGGCAAGGTTTGACCCTGATACCAATGGAGTACTTGATTTGATACCCTTTTTTTGTCTACTTTATTTGATACCCTTCATGTGAATCGAAGCATTCAGTTGCGTAAAAAAAAAATGTCCACCAACACTCCTCCCTATCCAAATGATATTTAGTGTTCAAATGCGCTCGACTTCACCACACCACAGACTGTATGGTTGTAGCTGCTGCGTTAGTGGGCCAATCACATGTCGCCTTATATCAAAGAAAGCTTGAGGTGATTTGCTGCAAACAAAACAATATAAATAGTCATTTCTTTCTAGGTCTGTGTACAAAAAGGATCAAATGCAGGTATCGTTTGACTGGAGAAGTTTCAAAACTACTCGGTACTGGGTTATTTCGGTCATAGTCTTGCATTGCCAGATCTATCTCCACAGCGCGGTGGAGTAAGGTCTGGCTACACCACACAAACATTCTGGGATAGGAGAAAAAACGCTCTGAGTTGTTTGCATTCTTTAAACCAATCACAATTGTCTAGAGCAACAAAACACAGCGACGGTGGCTTTGAAAAATGGTCTCAGGAAGGTACTTGTTTCAGGGGGAACATTTGCACCCAGCAAAAACGCCACATACAATATTAAATTAAGTTAACTGTTCACACAATACAGTAACGTGAGCTATTTAAATTAGCTGGATACACGGTTAAACGAAATTAGCTCTTACCAGTGTATCGCCGTGTGCATTTCATGCATAGCAATCTTCCCATATCGGTCCCAAAATGTCCGTAAACATATTCTCTGTAAATCTTTCAATCATTCCCCAAAAGAACAAAGCAGGTCTGCCTTGTTGCACGATCCAATTTTTTTTTTAAAACTTGTCATTTTTATTGTGTAGGTTGCTAGCTCAAAAGGTTGTTGTTGTTTCCCAAAGTGAACGGAGTTTGAGAACACGACACAGAGAGCAGAAAGTGAAAAAGAGTACCCCTGCTGTTCTAAAGCGTTCTGCATGTGGCGTCTGCTGATGTGCAGGTTACCTTCCCCCCCCAAACACAGACACACATGCTGTATATACAGATACATCTTTCTTTAAAAGATAGATTGCCTGCCTATAAGTGGCATCACACGCTGTCTGCACTTGTTTGGTCGTGCTTTTCATGTGTGGGATTCTGAAACGTTAAATTGGGGAATTGTCATTTGTTTATTCAAAGTCAAAGACAGTACAAAGTAGTGAAACTTTGCACATTTTTGTGGGTCTGAGGTGTACGTCACATTTTAGCTGCCAAAGCTCCGCTGCTCTCTGTCTCTGGTCCTCAGTGTGAGAGAGGGAGTGGCCAGCGGCTAGAGCGGCAAAACCCAATGTGTGCTTCTTTTACCTATATATTTAACTTATTAATTTAATTTATCTTTTGCATTTCTAATCCAAACAACGTCAAACTGCACTTACTTGTGCCTGTAGCAAGACACCTGTCAAGTTTGAAATCCATCGGACTAACGTTTAGAGAGATATGCGCCCACACAGACAGACAGAAAGACGTTCCTGCAATTTATAGACAGATGTGGCTACACCCGCTGTAGATTTGCTGCGGATAAAAACTAAGTATTATCATGGCAGCTAGAAGAGATAGAAATGTTTGGTCAGCAAAGACTTAGTAAAGATTAAATCGGTTAAAGGAACAGGGCTCTCAAGTTTTGAAGACAGGCAAGAGTTTTTTTTGATGGGCTGATAAGTGGCAGGCTCGACTAAGAACTCCAGGGGAGACGCGCTTGATTTCTGCCGGTTCCATAGTGAGAGCGGCGCGCCCAGAGAAATTTTGTGCGCTGTGGCATATTCAATTTATTTTAAATAGTTTTTCCGCGTGAGAAATACAATGTGTGGCAGGAGTGCGTGATAAAAGACCGAAATGAGTGACTGTCACGCTCAATGCGTGACACTTGAGAGCCCTGAAGGAACACGCCGACTTATTGGGAATTTAGCTTATTCACCGTAACCCCCAGAGTAAGACAAGTTGATACATACCCTTCTCATCTCCGTGTGTGCTGTAACGCTGTCTGACGGCTCCAGCATTAGCTTAGCCCAGCACAGATCCTGCAGGTAACTGGTTCCAACTAGCCTACTGCTCCGAATTGTGACAAAATAACGCCAACATGTTCCTGTTTACATGTTGTGATTTGTATAGTCACAGCGTGTACAAAAAACAACGTAACATGAGACACAGCCATCTTCTAACAGTAAACACACTGGGAACTATATTCTCAGACAGGCTTGCTGCGAGCATATCACTCCGCCCAAGTACTATATTCTTCCGCCTGAGAATATAGTTCCTGGTTTTTTTACGGTTAGAAGACGGCTATTGTTATGTTACGTTTTGACTTTCACGATCACTCACAAATCACAACATGTAAATAGGAGCATGCTTAACGCTTTTGTTACTTCTCGAGCAGTAAGATTACTGGAACCATTCACCTGCATTTTATGTGATGGGCTGATGACGCTGGAGCTGTCAAACAGCATTACAGCACGCACGGAGATGAGAAGGGTATGTATCGACGGTGAATAAGCTAAATTCCCAATAAGTCGGCGTGTTCCTTTAAGAAATGAAAGGGGCAGCAACACGAGGACCTTAATTACACATTTCTGTCATTACCACCAGGCATTGTACTGTGACGTTTTATATGTTTTAATGCGGAAATATGATTTAATCTTATTTCAGGAATTAGTAAAATACTATTCTGTAACAAAATACTTGTATTGTGAGATTAATACTGGCAAATGCACTTTATTAAAACTGTCTGAAAGGACTGTATATTGCCAACTATAATTCACCAACAATGTGTTGTAATTGTAATGTAATTGAGTGGATGCATGAGATACCATGGCTGTAACTGTCCATACCTTAAGCTGGTTGAGTTTGAGCAGGTCAGAGTCCATGACAGCCGTGGTGCCGATGACAGTGAGGAGGCGGCGCTGCTCTGAACGTCTTTCTGATAGCACCCGGTTAGCTCCCTGGCAGGAAACAGAGAGCAACAGGCTTTACAAAGAGATCACTGACACAATCTCACTTTATCATATGGCCTCGAGCTGTAGGAGACTGAACCAGAGAAGCACTTTGACCTTGATAGTGTGGGTGAGGTTCATTTGGAAAACAGACACTGAGGCAGATAGGACTGTGAGTAAGAGGAAGGATGATGAAATCCATTATGAAGCATTACACCACCAAGAAATGCAGGACGTGACTTCTGAAGGCTTTGAATTGTGTTTCTTGCACATGATATCACCAATTATTAAAATTACATCACTTTACTGTCACGTAGCCTTTAAAACCAGGAAAAAACAACACGTGTCATATTGCGATATTACGAAATCCAAAATGTAAGACGATATCTAGCCTCATATATCAATGTATTACCCAGCCCTATTCCCAGGTCTCAGATGATGTAAATGTATATGTGGTATATACTGTACTGTTGACCTGCCATCTCCCCCTAAAGAATCACTGTACCTCCCAAAAGAAAAAAGAAAAGAAAAATAAAAGAAAAAGGACAAAAACGGGTCTATGCGGGTCTCAGAGGGTTAATGTGCAGCACTAGCACTTGTTTTTGTGTTCATCTTTTTTATTGGCTGTATGTATGCCAAACGTTGAAACAATAACTTGACTGACTGAGGAGAAGAGGGTGGTATTTAAAGTTCATGATAATGGTCAACCTGAACAGCTGTATAATTAAAAAGGAGGGCTTGCCACAAACATATCATGTGTACCCCTTTCTGAAAAACATCAGTCTGTGCTTAGAAAACAATTCCACTGATAACTCCTCCACAGTCAGACCACAAAGTACACCAAGCTACATGACATGTGCACCTGCTGGGACAGGTGCTGGGCCACTTTGATCAGGACATCAGAGATGCTGACTGACGTGGTCGCCAATAACATCTCATTTTGTGCCGAGTCACAGGTGACACGATACCTCTAAAAACATTGAGGTTATATCAAAACAATAAGCATTGGGTAACGGAAAATCTGAATGGTGTGTGAAACGTTTCTCCACGATGTCATTGAGACAAAGCATAAAGCCAGAATGGAAAACACATTATGGGGGAATCCAAACACTGCATAGGAACGCAACACAAATATCAGCTTAATATCCAAATGTTCCTACCTTCCCTAACAGTCTGGTGTCATAAGGATCCAATTTTTTCTTTGAGAAACCAAGAATAACTAAAGCAAAAATGTAAATGGATACATTTGGGGAGGTTAAAAGGATAAATAAAGTGTGTGCTAGTGGGAGAGAATAAGAGAGAGAATGACAAGTCAGTTAGACTCCTAATAATTATAACTTCAAGAGAAACATACACATGATATGCATGTGTAGCAGTAGGTTTAAAAATAAATTAACATTTTTGAATCTGGAGGATTTGGTGGGCAGAGACAGAAAATGTTTTCCCTTCAGAAGCTTTTCAGGATGTAAGGGGTTTCGCATTCAGTTGGTTTTAAAGTGCAAGTGTTTGTAATCAAGCTTTTAGGTACGTAGCACCTAAATTATGGAATGCTGTGCCTCCACCCTTACCACGTGCTGTTTCTATTGATTCTTTTAAAAGTCAGATAAAGACCAATCTATTTAGACAGGCGCTTGGGTAAACCGGTTTGCACTTTATTTACAGTGCAGAATAAGAATTTAAAGAATATTGAAACCAATTAATAATTTTGTGAGGCCACAGTGTTTTTCAAATTGTTTTTAGAGCACTTGAGACGTGCCAGCCATCTGTCTTACAGAATGGTTACACTCCTTTATTAGCCCATGCCAACTGTGTTGCACATCAATTTTATTTTAGATTTTCTTGTAAAATTTGCAGAAACTGGGTTTAATCCTTTGATTTCCACTAACATGTCACATTTTATCTTCTAATAAATAAACTTATTTGTATAGCAAATTTCTGCCTCACAAAGTGCCTAAAAAAACAATTTATTCTGAGGCTATAATTAACATTTAATTAAACATAAATAAAACGTAAAACTTAATTAATGTAAGAGCATATCAGCTTGTCACACTAATTAAGAATGTGTAATATGTAGGAGTTATGGTTTAATTATTGAACCATAGATGGTGTACTAGTGGTTTGACTAAAAAGAAAAACATTATCTTTAATATGCCATCTCAAAATCTGAAAACTGCTAATATCCGATTCTGGAATCTGTGATGTTACAGGTTGGGGGTAATACAAACTGAAGATGAAAAGTATTTTTGTGTCTATTGAAATTTGCTGTGTTCAAACATTAGTTATTGCATCCTCCAATTGTCCAAAACCTCTAGACTTGACAACACAAAAGGTACACAGTTATAATGCTTTGTGCTGATCAGCTATTTGGAAAAGCTGCATCACTGTTGCACAAATCCATCACATCCATCTCTACCATTCTAAAATCCTCTTTATTATCCCAACCCCCAAAATTTCCAGTTAATCTGAGCCAAATTACTGGGGGTCGATTGCACTTACTTACTTCCCTGCCAATTTAATTCCTTAGGGGTATTATCAAGCGTCATATTAACCATCTATAATAACCATATTCAGCAACTACTGGACCCCCTGATGTTTGTTTACAGAGCCAGCACAGAACTGGGCAATATAATTCTTTCCACAGCATAATCATCTGGAACCATGTTTGGATGATTTTTAAGCTTTTTGTGAATTTCCACACAATCAAACCCCCCTTACTTCCACAGCAACTGTCAAGCATTTGAAATCTCATTGCAAAACAGATTCAGTGAGTTTTAATTTATCAAGATGAATGCTGAATGAACATTAACTCAACAAGCAAAGTCCCAGTACCTCCTGCTACTGGATGCAAACTCCCTTGTAAGAAATGGACTGACAAAACTTAAAATAGCAGTATTTGTTAAATGTTCCGTCATAGTTAAAACTATTCTTGCATTGTTTTTAAAATCCTCCAACTGTATTCTTTTGTATTTTTAACTCTCAATAGTTTCCCAATTGCTAGTTTGGTAATGTAAGAACAACAAACCTAAACAGAAAATTTAATTTTTGAATTAATTGGCAGAATTGTTGTAGAACCACAGATTTGAGTTCATCGCTGTTAAACAGATTCCCCTAACAGGAACAGAGTGGAAAAGTAAAGAAAATAATTTGCTTACTAACACTGCAGAGAAATAAGGATCACAGAGAATGAAATTGGGAGAATGCTTACTGAGATGTCGACATTCTCCACCTCCCGTATGACCTGCTCGGGCAGGTCCAGGTCTAGATAGGCGTCCTTCTCCTTGCGGCTGATGGCGTAGTAGCCCTCACTCCTGGCACAACCGGTGACATGCTCACGAAGCTGTCCACCTGTGTTCTTCTTCTTACTACGCCGAGCATTCGGCAAATTGGTTAGTGCAGCTCAAGGTCAAGGACAATAGCAGGAAACCATACAGTGATATGAAGACACAACACATTTTATCCATTAAAAAGAAAATCACATAATGTAGGCTACTTATTGGTTGAAAACAGCCAAAGCTTGTTTGGACAATGGTTACTGGGGTTAATTTCCATGATGATTACACACACACACACACACACACACACACACACACACACACACACACACACACACACACACACACACACACACACACACACACACACACACACACACACACACACACACACACACACTTAATGCAGAACTAAGTCATTGAAAAGGATATTAGTGTGGTTGACCCAGTGAGTATCATTGAGCCAGTCAGAGCTGTGGTTGTCCTGCAGCAGCTTCTCATAAGTCTTCTTTAGCAAACTCAAGTCTTCGCTGTCCAGACCGGAGTTCCAGATGTCATATAGGATGGTCATCTGCTCAAACTCACTGCGGTTGTCAAACTTAATGGCCGGAAGCTCGGATGCTGGGACAGGTTTTGGCCCACGCTGGGTTGTTATTATCCCTGCCTCCTGCAGAAAGAGGCGCTCACTCTTCCTCAGGTCTTCAACCACCTCATCCTCTGTGTCTGAGCTGGACAGCTCCCCAGACTCAAGCTCCTCCACGTCCACATCTTCCTCAGAGTCCTGCACAGAGGAAGAGGAATCTTACTACCAATGAACTTTGAATCAACACAACTAAGGAAAAGCACTGAGGCTTTGCTAAATCTTGTTAACTGAATTATTCATGTTTTGACTAAATGTATGTGCAGGGTAATTACATTTTTTATGAAAATATAACAATAATTTTCATGGGAAACAAGCACAGGTGCTGTTCTGCTCAACATTCAAGGAGGTGGACTATTGTTTGGACCATCCTCTGGTTACTAAATTGATCACAAGAGAAAAGATGCCTCAGGATCTGTCTGAACCAGCTCAACTGATGACACTGGTTGATCCTGTCCTGCACGTTTGCTTTGCAGTAATTAGTTGAAAAAGCACACTGCAAAACAGTTAAAAGCAAATGGCTCACTCAGTCAAACAGCCTGGCATGTGTGAGGAAAACTCACTGCACAACTATAGAAGCGTAAACTAAATCCAATTTCAGTCCCGATACCTGGGCTTTGGGTATTACTGAAATTATAAATAACAATAATAAATAATTGAATTGAATAGATCGGCCCCATTGTCGCGGATACGTGATCCAGCTATTTGGTAAGTATCAGCCTGATATCAGTATCGGATCAGTGCATCCCTAGCTTAAACAGGTGCTGGTGGCACAAGGCAGAAACTAGCAAGTTTGATAAACACAAACTGAACACATTTACATTAAACACGGAGGCAATGTCAGTAGGTCTGTGTTGACTCGGTGGGTAAGATTAGTGTTATTGGAGAGAATAGGACAGGGCAACGTTTTTGCCTGCTCCTTTAAAAACGTCCTCTGGTGAGAATTCACCATGAATATTATGCTGGCAATACAAATCTCATAATGCCAGTTTTTTATTACATCAATATATATTGTAGTTCTGCAGCATGTTGGTATTCACACTGATTACAAGCCCAATAATATAATTTCATATAGCTGGAAAATTGTGTGCATGCACTAGACACTAAGAAAATAAATACAGCCATTTCTTTTCTGAGGAAAAACATGGACATGACTTAAAAAAAAGTGTGTTATCCTTAGAGAAACCTCAAATTGGACATACAGATGAGTCATATGTTTTGTTATGTCAGACACATTGTGACATTGTTACCTATGACACACTGTTTATGGTTAAGAAACACACAAACATTTACAGGAACAAATCAGAAGTTCCCACACACCTCTAGTTTCCGTTTCCTCTGTTTCTTGCCCGGCTGCTCCTCCTGTTTTTTTGTGTGATGAACCTCAAGGTTCTCTTTGTCTTTTCTTCTCCTCTTTTTGCTCTTGTTCTTTTCAAGTTCGAAACCTTTGCCAACCGCAATCTTCTTCTTTGACGATGGAGGTAGAACTGCAGCCTGGCCCGCATCCTCAGACTCAGAAAGCACTCCCCCCAAGTATTCTTGAGTGTCTCCTCTGGGTGGTTGCCCTTCTCCAATGACCTCCTCTGGCGCTTCAAGCACCCCAGAAATAGTGTTGAGGTCTGCTGGGAGCAAGACAGAGGAGTCTTGTTTGGAGGAAGTCCTTTTGGTACCGGACGGTACTGGGAGAACAGGGGGTTTGCAGTAGTTGTGCTCCATAAGGACAATTACACCCTCTGGGCTTATAACCAGGGCCAGTGACTCTGAGGAGAAGAGATCCTCTTCCATCTTCTGCTCTTCTGCCTCATCAGATGTCTCGGTCTCCTCTGAGTCCCCAGCATCAGGATCCATTTTCAAGGCTACATCAGCCAACACAGACAGGTCAGTGGCTGAAGCAGAGGCCAGCCGCAGGAGGCTTGATGCCCCTAGCTGCTCTCTGAGTCTCAACCTCTGCTCAATTTCTTCCTCATCCTCTTCTTCCTCTCTGAGGGAATGACAGGAGGCAGCAGACAAGCTGGTCGTCCGAGGTCTGCCTCTGGACCGTTTGTTGACAGGAGGTGGAGGTGGGGCCTCCTCGAAGGCCATCCTGCACATAGAGGCGTGGTCCAATGGCAGGTTCTGCACAGTGCGGCACACCATAACAGGTGGGATGGGAGATTTGGGGGAGTCTTTGCCTGCACCCCGTTTTCCAGGGGATTTGACAAGGGTGGTCTGAGGAGAAACAGGTGGTCCCTTTTTGGACTCATCAGAATCTTGGGTTCGTCCAGATGGGGGCACGATGAGGGCATTGCCTTCCCCTGGTTTGGAGGCAAAGGGGAGCAACTGGATGCCGTGAGAGGGACGAGCCGAGGGGGACAGGGAAGAATTGACTGGGGAGTCCGGGGGCCTGCCAGGGGAGAGAAGAGGAGATTCACCCGCCAGCTGTGAGGGAGATAGCGGTGCAGTCGGCAGCTGCGTTTTTCCGTCATTCTCGCCTGTGGAGAACGAGACCGTCTTCCTGCGTTTCTTGAGAGGGGGCACAAGAACAATAGGGGACGAAGGACGCGGGTATGGCGGCGATGGAGGTCGCTTTGTAGGTGCTGCTGTTGTATCTGCCTTGCTGTCCTTGGCTTCACCTGAGAGAAAATATGAGAGTTTACAAAAGACTGATCCAAACTTAACACAGTGCAATTACTGCACTATTTTAAAAGCTGTAAAGCAGCTGTTATGCCCAACGAGGCATTTTTTAAGCAGAAAAAAATAGTGTAATAAGTTTTTTTCTAACTGAATCCCCCTTGTCATTTTGGTTGCATGTATAGGGAAAGGTGCCAACAACTAACAATTTAAATAATAATAACAATGTATAGTCATCTGGAAAAAAGGTGGTGAGGGTGGGCATAAAAGGTTGTTTAATCAGCGGGTTTGTCAGGCATATTTCGGGCCAGAAACACACACATGTTCAATTTCTCTGGCTTGAGGCAGCTACAGCCCAGGATGTATGGAGTTGATACGGCAACAAGTGACAGCCGCCACTAGCATAGCTTTAGCCCAACAGTCCGACCAAAAATCATGTGTACAATTACAATTTGGCACATCTAAACAAAGAACAAAGAAACCGCAATTACGTTAAAAAAAAAAAAAAGTGTGATTATGTAATAATTGTTAAAGGCCTAGGTTGATGGTGGTTATTTTTGCCGTCATTTTCCCTGAGAAAAAATAAAAGACAACATTAAAGCCAGCAATAATGACATGATGAAAAGAACATTTAATGAAATTAAACCGAAAAAATTTATTTCTGAGGACAGTATTAGCAATGCTCAAAGATAACATGGACTAAACACAGAATTTCAAACATCATACCTGCCATGTTTCTCAGTTGTGCTGTCCATGGTTGACTCGTCCATGGAGTCTGGCCCTTCACTCTCAACCATCTCTCCTTCCTCTTCATCCTCATCTTCAGAGGAAGATGAAGATGAGGATGCTGAAGAGGAAGAACCCTCAGAGGACGAGGATAGGCTCTCATCATCACTATCGACACTAAGGGCATCATCTAAAAAAACAGACATTTGGTATCATTACTGCCTTAACTAAAAGTAAACCGAAATAAATGCATAGTAATAAGGTATTACAGGTTGTGATTTACCATCAGACTCCTTTTCACTTTCTTCATCCTCCTCATCCTCCTACACATAAAAAAGGTTGGAGTTACAACTCTAAAAGATCACAGTGAAATGCTGCCATCTAGCAAATAATAAGAGTAAGAACACATTTGGTATCAAACGTGTTGACAGAAAACAAATATAAAATCCAACTATTTACATGCCATATGAATCAAACATTCATATTTGTTTAATGTAATGCACAGCCTGTTTTTTTTTTTTAAATAAATTTGATAGAAAATGGTTTCCAAAGGACTCATTTATGCACCCAACTTGTGTGTATCTATTCTTGTTCTTGAGTTTATTTTGTATATTGTCGTTTGCTTTCAAAAAAAGACTCAATTAAAAGAACACACATACCTTTTCAGTTGAGGAGCCATCAGAAGTTTCCTCTCCCTCACTGCCAAGCTCCCAAGGTTTACGATTTCTTGGCCTCTTTTTCCTCCTCTTGTTGTCCCGCTCAGCTCCATGTCTTTTTACCTCTGGCATTCTCCCCTCAGCAGCTGGAAAGAAGACACCAGTTCAAGAGTTAAATGCAGAAATCCTATTAATCCAACCCTTCTTTTAAAATTTGCAACATCAGCTTAGCAAACCTTCGTCATCCTCATCTGGTGGGGTCGAGGGTCGCGGCCTTTTCATGTCTCCCTGGTCAAGCTCCTGAGGTTCTTTCCTCTTTACCTGAACAATTGGACACCAACAATATTTTTTACAAATCAACCAAACAGAACCATGGATGGACTTTAACTGTTCTGGCTATTTTTGACAACTACGATAAGCTTATACCACAAAATCTAACAAAACAAAAAACTATAGCATTTTCCATAACAATAAATTGCATTTCCATTTTGTACTTGACAAAAACTAAAATCTATGTTCAATGTTTATATAAGAGAAGTCCTGGCAGTAATTAGGACTAAACATATCTACAATTCTAATTTGTGACCAGTACTGTTAGGGAATGTCTTCCTTTAAAATAAAAAACTGAGGGCATGCTATGACAGTGATACATTTCTTGGTAACTGTAAAACAACAGACACTAGCCAGTGTGTGTATGTATTCAAGAGGGGTAGAAGTAGGGGTTTTAATTTATCAAATCACAGTGAGCTGTCAAACATAGAGATACAGTCCCAGATCTGCCTCAGCATGGTGCTTTTACCTTGAAGGAAGGCAGTCGTAGTGCTCCTCGGAGAGACAATCCCTCCATGCCACCACTCTTTGCCCAATCCACAAGAGACGTGAGAGGCTCCCGAGGACGGTTGACCTTTTCCTCTTTTTTCTCATCATCCCGTAAGGCAGACATTCCTCTAACCATTGTCTGGAAAGGCTAGAGGAGAAAAAAAAAATACAATTACAATTTGTATTTATTCCTCTTTTTTATTTCACACTGTAACAGTAATCCCTGATCAATGTGGTCAGCAGCATCCTCTTGCTACTGAGAATGAGGAGGGCAAATTCAAACTGCCATCAAAAGTTTGGGGAGCTTTGGAAAGCAAAACATCCCCTTGCTAGTTATAAGGCAAGGAGATACTGTAAGGTTTATCTTTTAAAACTGATAAATGAAGAAAGCTATATTTGTGGCAAAATACATTTAAGGACAGGTAAAGATTTTGATGGTAGTTTTTAATCTGAATATAGAATCCGCTTGAAGCTAAATATTTTTTTTTAAACAGATTTGGTTTGAGTTTAATGAAACAAACAAAGAAGTGGAAAAAGCAATATTTCTTACCTTCACATAAAAACCAAAACAGCAAGCTTAAAAACTAAGACATCACCAGCATTGTTGTGATTAGTCTTCCTCACCTTGGCCTTGGTCTCTTTCCTCTCCCACCACTCGTCAAAAGTTGCAAAGGCAACATTCTCCACCATTTTGCGGTTCAGGTCCCTCTGCATAATGTTTTTCATTTCCTGGATTAGAGTGGCCATGGCCATCTGCACTGTGGCTTCATGTGGATTTTCAGCCAACATGGGCATCTCCTGCCCTGAAGCCCTGTACTCTTCCTCCCCAGGCAGCATGGTGCCATAGCCGGGTGGGGGCATGAAGGAGGGGTAGTGTGGCTGTAAGATGTGTGGTGGCCAGCCAGTGTGGGGAGGCGGGATACCATGGTGTGGAGGGGGTGGTATCTGAGTGCTGTGGGGGTCAGGGTAGGGGTAGGGCATGTGGGGGGGCATGTAGCGGTGGTCCTGGTCATAATGAGCGCCTGCCCCGCTCCCTTCTTGGTCCATGTAGGGGTGGTGTGTGTGGGGTGGGGGCATAGAGTGGAGATGGTAGGAGGTGTAGTCTGCAGTGGCTGCCTCACCAGGGCCTGGCGTGCCATTGGATGACGACATGCGCAGTTGGTGAAGGCGACTTAGCATGTGGGTCTGCATTTGGAAAGACATAGGAGCTCCACCGCTGTACTGGTTCATCAGCTCCATGGACGTGGCATAGTCATACATGTGAAGGGGCATGGGAGGAGGATACTCGGGATGCAGCTCCATGTGCGGTAGCGGGGGGATCCCAGGGGGTGGTGGGGGCTGGAGGGAGTAACCAGGGGGAGGTGGAGGAGGCAAATGAGGAGGGTAGGAAGGTATGGGAGGGTGCATGGAGGTGCCAAAGTGCTGTGCAGAGTCAGAGATGGGTGGGGGCGAGGATGAAGGGTCTGTTTTTTGTGAAGGCATGGCAGCCTGGGATGAAGAGGGTGAGGAACCTGAGGTGACCGAGGGTTGGTGAGTGGTCACCGTCGTAATGGTAGTCTCCTCCTCCTCCTCCTCTGAGATCTCCATGTCTTCACCTGAGGAATGAGGGGAGGACTGAAAGAAAAGAGAGTTTACAGTTTTAAGTTGAGAAAGTGTTTACATACCATCCACAGTGATAACCACGCTCAAAAGTGGGGCTGCAAAGATAACTCAAAACCACAGATTGAGGAAAGTGTACTATGGGAGAGGAGCATATTAATTTGATAACCACAAAAACAAATAAAAAGTAAAATTACAATAATAATATATATATATATATATATATATATATTTTATGCTTAGTTTGTGCCCAGTATGTTAACCATATTTTTGTGTTTTGTGTACTTACTGAAGTTGTTTTTTCTTCTATGCTCTCTTTTTCTTCCTTTGTTTGCAGACTTTAATGTGCATATTACTTTACATCTGTGCATTTGTAATAATAATAATAATAATAATAATAATAATAATAATAATAATAATAATTTTTATAATTTACAAAAATGTTTTTTCATACATAAAACATTTTTAAATGTTTATTATTTTTGGGTTGCTTTTACCAAAACAGTAAGCTTCCCATCCAATGTTACAGGCCCACTGCGTAAAAATAATAAGCTGCCTATATGCTACTTCAACATCAGTATTGTTTAGCACACTTTGGCAACAAAGTGAGAACTATGCAATTTTTATTTGTCAGGACAAAAGAAAGCTGTTGAAAGCTGAATGTCTGAACCCTTAAGTTTCATTACGTGCCACTGGTCTTACCTGACTCTGTCCATTGTAAGGTGGCGTGTGTGCTCCTTTTCTGCTCAGTGTATCAGCAGATCCAGCCTGTAAAGATTCCTCCTGTAAAGCTCCAGTCCCAGTGAGGCCAACTTGGGGCTGGGGTTCCTCTGGGGGCAGGATGTGGGAAGAGTAGGTAGAAGAGGATGGTATGGTTGCTGTAGGTACAGTGGGACTCTTCCTACCTTCTCCCCCCTTTCCCCGTTTTCTTCCTCTGTGGACATCTCTGTCTCTTTCCCCTTTCCTCCTGGGGTCCTTCTCCCCATTGTCTCCCACCTGATTACCACTTGTGTGCTCCCCTGTTACATCACCTGACCCACCTCTTCGCTCTCCTCCATCCCCACGTATGCCCCTCTGCTTTTCCTCTTTCCTATCTTCCTCATCTTCCTCATCAGAGGCAAGGAAAGAAAACTTAGCCTTTTGTTCCTTTAGGAGCATCTCAATACGAGAGTCAAGGCTGCTGCTATGGTAGACAAACGGTAAACTCTCATTTGTGGAATCTGGCTCTGGGGAGGAGGAGTCACGTTGAGGGGGCGGTGGGGAGCTGGAGGAGGAGGGAAGATGATGGGGGAGGGAGGTAGAGGAAGGGGAGGTAGAGGAGGAAGCGATGGAGGGGCGGGGCGGGGAGGAAGGCGGGGGCGTCTTCGGCGGTGCGGGTGGGGTGCTGGGGCGGCGTTTGGGCTTTGACCACTGCTCTTCGCGAGCTGGACTATCCTGGTTGAAGTCCAGTGTTCCAAGTGTCTCAGCTACAGCCGCTGCGATGACTGAGGCTGGCGGGAGGGGGGGTGGCGCAGGAGGAGGTGGAGGCGGAGGTAGAGCACTGTGGTGACTAGCGTGGTACTCTTTGTCAGCACCAACTGAAGGCAGAGAGCCCCTCTCTGCGAGGCTTGTGCCCCCTAGACGGTTAGAAGCGTCCAATCCCTGAGAAGGGGCTGGGGCAGACTCTTTGGAGGAGTATGCAGAATAAGATGAGGGGGGAGGAGACATGCTGTTAGAGGAAGAGCGGTAGGAGTTGGAATTGTATCTGGGGTCAGAGCTGTTGGAGTAGTCACTGTCTCTGTCTCTATCTCGATCTCTGTCTCGGTCCCTGTCCCGGTCATGGCTGCTTCTTCTGCGGCTGCTGCTGCTGCCATGGTGGTTGTGAGAATGGTGGTGGTTGCGGTGTCTCTGGTGGCTGTGGTCACCTGATCGGGAGCCCAGGCTGTCTCGCCGGTACACCCTGTCATCCCTGCGATCTGAGTGGTGATGAGAGTGATGTGAATGGTACTTTGTGGAAGAGTTTGTGTCTTGCTGGTGGTGGTAAGATGACCTTCTGGAGCCAATCCCTGCTGCCCCATAACGCCCCCCTGAGTCTCTGTCACGGTCCCTCTCTGACAGTGGGGGCTGATCATATTGGGTGGCAAGAGGTGGCGGAGGCATTGAGGAGTGGTGTGCCATGTGTTGCCCAGGCCCTCCAACATTAGGGTATGGGGGGTAGCACGACGGCTCGTTGGGACGGTATGATGTGGTTGGGGGGTACATAGGGCGACCTCGGTGATACACTGAAGGTTCCTGTGCATCCTCCGAGTAGCGAGACACTTTGTATCCTCCGACAGTAGATGAGACTGCCGAAGACGAGGAGGAGGAAGGTAGCATGTCCTGGGGAGGGTAGCCGCTGCCTAAAGTGCCGGTGTTGTAGCCAGTATGCCTGAAAGACACAATTTAGTAATTACAAATTATTGTTGACTGAGATTCACAAACTCTGACTGCCACACTTCCACCAACTACCTATGCCACCACTGCCAGTTGCACTGAATGATCAACAGCATAAATGTACTTACTTAACGTTATTTTAGCAATTTATTTTCACCTAGAAGTGATACAGTAAACTGTAACAACAGAATCTTCTATGCAGATAGGGTTGGGTACCGAACCCGGTACTTTTACCGGTACCGACCGAATCACGTCGGTACTACAGAGTATTGGTTCACGTAAAATCAAACTGTGCATGATTTCGGTACCTGAGAGTAAACGCAAGCTTATCTGTCCTCTCTGCATGTTGACAGAGAGCAGAGGTCCGACACACACACGCGCCGCGCAGAGGTGCGGATGGAGTAAACTCGAGTAAACTACGTTGGCTCTGCAGTTTTGGTGAAGTCACAGTGAGTCCGATAAAGTGGTTTCAAGTGTGGTTACAGTTAAACTTCACTCAGACAGCGTTTGCTGTCATATGATATTAATGGCAAGCCGAAAGCGGTCGCGGTGCTGTTGACATTACACCTCCTCTGACACGAGCAGGCACGACGGTGGTTTATATGCCCTGGGGACTGACTGACAGGCTGAGGTTGCAAGGCAAGGCAACTTTATTTCTACAGCACCTTTCAGCAACAAGGCAATTCAAAGGGCTTTACATAAAACATTAAAGAGCAATTAAATATGGTCATGATGAAAATAAAACAGGCTAAAATATAATAATATACAAATACAAGAATGAAAGTTGAATAATTATTCAATTTAATAGGTTGTAGGGACGGGTTTGGGAGGAGAGAGGGAGTGAGGGGTCTTATTTTTGTTTTTGTTTAAATTCTGTCAGTGTAAAATATTCTAAATAAATAACATAATGTTCTAAGTAAATAGGTTTGGAATTATTTTTACAACTGAAATATTTTTTTTTGTAATTAAAGAGGGAAAGTACCGAAAAAAGTACCGTTGGGTACCGGAACCGAATTCGAGACACCGGTATCGGTACTGGTATTGGTTCAGATGCAAAAGGTACCCAACCCTATATGCAGAACTTAATAATGTTGAAATACTTGTAATGTAATAGTGGCAAACATTGGTAAACTGTCCAAACATGCAGTCCATGCAACATACTGTAGATGCTGCAAAGATCCCTGGAGCAATTCCTGTTGCTTTGTGAGCTGAGACAAATTTTATTTAGAATACAACAAAAGCATTATGAGAGTTCGCAGATAAGGTATGAAAAGTTATTAACTACATTAACATGGTAGTATAATTGAAATTATTAATACAAAACTGATGTATAAATAATAAATGATTTGTGAAATTATTTCTTGCGGTCTCATAAACTATGATTTGATAATGTACGGATAACAATGTCAAGTGTCTCAGCCTTGACTGAGGGACCCGAATAATAACAACAGCACCAAGAAAATATTGAGGTGAAACTCTATATATGACAACTAACCTGGCGCCGGTGTAGCCCGAGTCTTGTGAGAAAGGAGTCCCAGATCTGGAGCTGTAAGGTGTTCCTCCTCCACCACCCTGAGATGACGCACTGGAGCCTGGAGTGAAGGTGCCAGCCATGGAAGAGGGGGGCGTGTCCAGACGTTGATCACTGTAACCAGTATCCCCAGAGCAAGGGGTGGCGCTTCCTGATGTGAGGGCCTGGACCCCTGCTGCCAAAACCGCAAGCTCACTGGAGAGCCGCCGCCTGATTTCTGATGACTGTGCAGAAAAAATATAAAAACATATATTAGAATTTAGAAAGTTGTCTTAATATGCAATATCAACTTTAGATGATCATTATAAGTGAAGTGACAATTACTGTATGCTGTGACAATACCGTGTCAGGCTGTGGCGGTGGCTGTGGCGGTGGCTGTGTCTGTGTTGGGGCCTGAGGCTGGAGCCTGTCTGTCAAAGCCTTGCCTCCCAGGGGCACAGTCTGAGGAGTGTAGGACCCGTTTACTATCAGGTCGTAATACTTCTGCCTCTGCTGGCCTGGGTAAATAAACAAAAGCCACAGAAAAATAAATTCAGGCTGTCAAAATGAGCTCACCACAAACATAAACAACATCCACTTATAGTGATGATTCCAAGACAAACTCCATTAGGTTTAATTGTCTCCATCAAGAGCCAGCTAATGTGTTTTTGTTAGCAGGACATTTTAAAAGTTTGTGGAAGGTTAAGGGCATAAGCTTTTCTTTAATGAAATAAAAAACTGGCAAATATATCTCATGATTGTGTTTCCCTATGTGTATTACTATGTAAAACTGTTTAGATCCAAGTACATAGAAAAATGTCCTAACCTTTTCAATGATTAAAGAAAATAACACATTTAGACAGTTGTGCAGCTTTGGGGAAATTTGTGCTTAGTGGTTTAATGTGCACAACCTAAATTAGATTTTTTTTTTTAACTGGCTTACTTTATATTTCAATTAGTGTTAAAGTCAGTGTGTAAATGTGTTTTCATGGACACAAACACACATGTTTTGGGGGCATTTCTGCCTTTATTAGATAGGAAAGCTGAGATATTTAAGGGAAGAGGGGGGAAGACATGCACGAAAACCATCACAGGTCGGACTCGAACCCTGGACCTTCTGCATCAAGGAATTAACCTCTACATATGTGCGCCCGCTCTACCAGCTGATCTAACCAGCCACGACACAAAATTTTTAAACCAAAGTCTTAAATGTGTTACATGTTTATACTGGCTTATTATTTGTCACTGTACAGAATTTGCTATAAAGTTCACCCAAAATTGTCTGAATTATCACTGTGATAACTGGAGGCGTTTAGCTTACCTTTTATATCCAGTTGAGCATGAATGATGTTACCCATGACAGAAGTGTTGTGTAGCTGCTTGACTGTGTCCTTTGCTCCTCTGGTGCTGGTAAACAACACTCTGGCCAGGCCCAAGTGCTTCCTGGTCTTGGGGTGAAACAGGATCTCCATCTCCTCCACCTCACCAAACTTGGCACACATTTCTGCCAAGAAGGGCTCCTTGATATTGTCATTGAGTCTAGCAAAGGTCACCTCCTTGAGAGGTATAGGACCCACATAGAACTCGTCAAGCTGTGAAGAAAAATTACAAAATTAGGGAGAAGAACTTGTCATTTCAATAGATGAAGCTGCTTGGGATGTGTGAAATAAACATTGACCAGTTGTTCTCACCTTAAACTTTGGCACTGGCAGGGACAGTTCTGTATACCTGGACCATAGTCTGCGAGGTCTAGGGTCCCGCAGATCACCCACGGGAGGAAATCCAGAGTCCTGGAAAAAAATTATATCAGGAAATTCTTTGGTAACACTTTACTTGAAGGTATCTACATAAGAGTGACATGACACTGTCATGAACACATGACACTGTCACGACACAGTCATGACACATGAACCCTAAACCTAACCCTACCATAACCAAAACCGAATGACACTTACTTAAAGAAGCGTTATGTCATAAACGTTTATGACTTGTTTATAATGTTTATGACACGTTCATGATAGTGTCATGTCACTCTTATGTAGATACCTTCAAGTAAAGTGTAACCAATTCTTTCTTCCCATCTACCTCTCGCAGAGAGATGAAAAGAAGAGACATGAGCTGCATCTCATAGCCCTTAAATTGCCTCCTCCACTTGCCTCCCTTCCTCGGGTCTTAGTCCCTCCCGCCGAGGAGGTACGGGAGAGATGCGAGCAAATCATGGGGAGAGAGAGGCAATGAGCAAATGTATTGTAGGGGGATGAGAGGTCCTTTCCTCTGAAGTGCCACATGAATTCGTCAGCTGTATGGGTGGAGTTAGCAGCTCCTTCAGCTGCACGGCTTCCGGGGAAGGCTGCTCTCGTGTATCCTCTCCTATAGCTCCTCTGTGATCCCTCCTCAATGCTCGCTCCTCGGAGCAGAAATAAGGGCTTTGAGACAGCCTTTACCGAGGAGGGACAGAACTTCTGGTTCAGCCAAGGACCAACGAGCTATCAAATAAGGGCCATGAGATGCAGCCATGGCGTGCTGATGTGGCTCCAGCCTCCTTTCTGCTCCGCCCTGTTCAGCTCTGTTTGGATTGCACCTTACCATCAACCTGTTAATTTTCTATTAGCCTTGCTGTTAACTGTTTACTTCTTGGCATGTTTATAGTTTGAATTGCACCTTAATGTTAACCAGTTATATTTATGACACTTACCGTTCATTTTTTAATAACATGATTACATTTTTGCCATTGTGTACATTTGGTTTTTGAACCTTGCTGATATTTTATTAGTGCTAATATTTTGTTTATTTGCACTCTTTACATTTGCATTCTGTCCCACTTTGTATTGCAATTGCTGCATAACAATTTACCTAAGAATATATAATATTTGATCTTGTATTATACAGGTTGCAGTTCAAATACACAATTTTAGGTACACACTTTATAAAAAAGTAAAAACATGGAACTCACTGGCACACTGAAATGCACTCCATCATATCTGTAGATTTTCTGTGCAACCCGTCGAATGGCTGGGTCCTGGACGAGTTTGTAGCTCTTCCACTGCAAACTGACAGCTTTTTGTGAATCTACCCCACCGTCTGGATCCATCCTACAACTGAGTGTCAAAAGAATACCATGATTTCACCCAATGCAGCAGCTACTGTTTGGGGACAAAACCCCGTCAGAACCACCAAAACCACCATTAGGGGCGAAGCTGTAACAAATTAGCTGCGGAATAGAGATATACTGATGTGAAATGCTGCAGTAATTACAGCCGTCGTATTTGGCCGCTAGCAGTTACGGGCATTCAGTGGTATGTTACATCCATAAATCGTTTTGTTAGCTACGTTACCATACAGTGGTATGGTAACGTAACATGATCTGCGTCACATCAGTTAGCCAAACATGAACTTTTTTGACCACTGTCTGTTAATAGTAACATTCAATACAGAGGACAAAATAAATTAGCAGAATGATAATAAGGACGTTCTCAGTCTCGACTAAGATGCCGTGTGCTGTCAAAACAATGACCAGCGTTACGTCACTGAGCAGTTAACGTTAGTTCAGTTAGCAACATGCTAGCTGCACCAACAAAATGCAAAGAAACTAGCGGTTTTCCAACGTCAAAACAGAGTTCACGTTAAACGCATAATACATCGGGTGCCGAACTATTCTGCAGGAGCAACATAATCGGTAGCTTTTGCGTTAGATAACGTTCACTAATGTTAAATTACTTAAAAGCTAAAGACTTCTCGCTGTAGCTAGGGCAAGTTAACGCTGCCGTTGGCTAATGCTAACTAGCAAGAACACCAAGTTAGCAGTCAAACTCTGATCGTGTTGTCCCCCCCCGCCCACATCGGTAACATTTATCAGTGACATTCATGTTGTGCACCTCTCTTAGAGGATCTGCTGACTTGTTTTGACCTCCGGTCGGCCTAAATTCATACCCCACCTCTTCGAGACCTACTGCCCGCTCATCCGAAAGTAGCAGCCCGCCGCTGCAGTGTAGCAGCTACATCCACCAGGCCCGGGAGACGAACAAGAAAACACTGAGCCTCTAACAGAAAAGGGACATCTCCGACCCGGCGCTAAAGCAAAACTGACGAGCTAATACGATGCCGCTATCATTCCGGTAGTTAGTCCAGACAACAAAACGCTTCTCCTAGCAGCGAAGCCATTGTTTTCTCTTTAAAATCCCTATATTGTTGAGAGAGCGGCCATCGCGTAACCAACCTGAAAGCCTCGCCTGTTCTCCATCAGTGTATGCGAATGCAGCCTACGATTCCTGACCGGCACTTTCTTCAAACGCGGTTACTATAAAGGAAAAATATGGAAGCCACTTACTCGACACACCATGTGAATATAATAAAAATGAAAATATTTTGTATGAATAAACGTCTGTATTTTACCAATGGTAAAATTGCTACAGTTGAAAAGATATGTTCGAATCTGCTCATGCAAACCCAAGCCCAGGAAAGTGATCAAAGCGCCCCCTAAAGGCTGATTAGTGACAACTCAGCTAACGCAAACTAAAGATTCTTTTGATTTATGAACCAAGTTGTGCAGTTCTAATATTTATATAGTTCAATTACTGATGCATTAACGTTGAAGCTTTTAATGTTGTAGCTGGTTAAGGTAGACAGTGACTGTACATTTTATCAAGTAGCCTACTGTACTTAAGTATACATTTAAAGTAATGCTTTAAGAGTAGTAGACTTTAGTCTTTTCTTTTCATGCCACTTTCTTTTTCTACTCCACTACATCTCAGAGGGACATTTTTTACTTTTTACTCCACTACAATTATCTGATAGCTTCAGTTACTAGTTCCTACAAATTAAGAGTTTTGAATACAAAACCAACAAAGTAGTACAGTACAGAACAGTATATACATTATGTACAGTCTAATAATTTTAATTATATTGAATAATTTTGAGGTTTGTACTATTGGTTAGACAAAACAAATGTCACTTTGAGCTCTGAGTAATTGTGACAGCATTTCTCACTATTTTCTCATAATTTTTTCAGTCAGTCAATCAATAAATTAATACATCTTGAAAATAATCAGCAGAATAATCCATAATGAAAATAATCATTAGTTAAAAGTTTAAATGAGTTCCACCTGCTTTTACATGAATGCATGAGTAATACTAATATAATATAATAACAGAGTCACAGGGGACAGTTTTCTACTTTTAATACTTTAACTACATTTTCCTGATTATACATACTTTTACCTTAGTAACATATTCAATGCAGGACTTTGACTTGTAAGAGTCTTTTTAGTGAGGTATTAGTTTAAGAAAGGATCTGAATACTTCCTAGATTGGAGGTGATGCTAATTTCAACTACTGTATATACAGGCAGTTTAATCTCTTTAAATCTATTTCATCATATTTTATAAAGTGACCACAAGGTTTTGTATATCAGATCTTATAGAAACATTTAACTACAGCTGTCAAATAAATGTCAGTGAGGACAAAGTAAAATAGAAAAAAATGGAAATACTAAAGTAAAGTACAACTACCTCAAAATTGTACTTAAGTGCAGGTATGGAGTAAATGTACAGAGTTATATTCCACCGTTGCATACTGAACATTGTTTTAGAAAGAAAATCTAAATGCCACTTTTAAAACAAGTCAAAATGTGGAAAAAATGGTTTCCACAAGGTCATAAAATTGTAATATTTTGTGTGGCAATCCTGTTCCCTAAAATATACAGGTAACACAAAACCTGAGTGAACACAGGAACGTTGACAGAAATGAAGTATAGAGACACATAGATATGAATAATTAGGGTAAGATAATGCAATTTCTTGAACATAACAAATAAAAACAGTTCTTGATTTGTCATCCACATACAGGTCAAATTGTTTTTGCAATATCCAGGTTTATTAAAGAACACTATCATGCCATGCAATTTAAACTTAATCCTCTTCAGTAGCTAATTAATGTTAAGTGTGTTGATTAAAAGCCTATGATCTTGTGTGACACTATAGTCCTGCTTTTGTGTTAAAGAATTACATTACATTTTGAGATTTTATGGATAACCCCCAAAGATTATTGTGTTTTCCTATTACCCAGGGGAATCCTAGGAATCCCAGACTTGTATCTGGCTAGGCACAGTCAGTGTATCCTTTTAGCTTGTCAACCCCACTGATGTAACCAAATCTAGTTCAGAGACTGCTGACACAATCTCAAAGTTAAATTTAGTTTTAAAGCTCACCTATTCTGGTCCACGTTAAAGACCCTGACTCTTTTAACTGCTGCTACCAAGAGGTCTGTGTATCAGTTTATATGGCATACACAATGGTCTTCATCAATTACTTGGTAGATTAAATCAAATACTTGCAATTTACCATGAAAAACAAACAAACGGTTTTCCAACAGACTCCAGTGCATTTTATTATTTGCTCAGATATTCATTAGAAACAGCCTGCAAAAAACCAACCTCATAGCAGATATAAATAAAATTTCCTTGATAGTATCATTTAAGATTATATTAATGCTAATACATTTCCAATGAAACCACAGCAATGCTTCCATTCCTTTTAAAATGTGGCTCAATACCACCAAATAGTGTGTTCCTTCCCAGCAGATGAAGTTTAAACAAGCTCACAGATCTACCCAGCATTCAAACAGAGCTCTGATTAAATTTAAGAAAATAGTTGGACAGTAAAAAAACAAAAACGAAAGACCCTGACGTGAATTGTGGTGATATGATGGTGAAAGAGTCCCTCTCACTTGACATGGACAGTTCACTCTCAAGTCATTTGGGTTTAGCTACACCAAATGGAGACAGCAGAGCTTGACACATCCAGAGGCACAGGATGTCTATTTAGAGCGACTGTGAGCCAGAGCTGTGGACTGTGGTTAGAGAAGCTGAGCAATGCTTTCATGTGTGCTTGTATCCCTGTGGTGGTCTTTCACATGGCTTTCACTTTGATCTGCTTCATCTTCATCTGCTTCTTCTCAATCTTCTTCTGCTCACGTCGCTGGGATGCTTCCTAAAAAAAAAAAAGAACGAAAGAAAAAATTATATTTGAGACATAAAAATGACTTATTTGTGTGCTTTTCTTTAATAGCATTGTTCAACATTTTGGAGACTATGCTGATTTGCTTCCATGCTGAGAGTTAGATGAGAAGAATGACACAACTCTCATGTCACCAACAGCTGGTTA